>NC_135139.1:16060606-16363636 GCF_051014445.1 Colletes latitarsis | reverse complement strand
GGATGCTCGCTAAAATTGCTCGTCTCGCTATCATGGCCGCCATTACTGGCTCTCGTATACCGTTACTGCTTTTTTAAACTCATCGGTGCAACAATTGGAACAGTAACAACACGTCTTCATTACTACGTACAGATACGTAAGTAATCTTATCCTGTTCTATTTCAATAGTGCATACATTCATTCTTATATGACTCGTAAAATGAGCCACAGACGTGATTCGTAAATTGAACGTTTCTATAGCTGTGTATAAACACCTGCTGGAGTTGAATTTCGCCTCAAATCATTATCACTGTAACATGTATGTATAAATCGGATAATTTAATTTTAGAGTTACGAGGAAAGGTCGTGACGAAGTGTGATGATGATTTTTACGAACTTTTTCGCAATGATAGAGCTTGGAAAACTGACGGTAATAATACTTTGCTTTTGAAGGATAGTTAACAGTTTATGAGATATTTTATATCAAAGTTACGGTGTTCCTTTTCACTTCCGCGGTACGGCTTGATTAACATAAAACGAGCCTAGCTAAATAAGGTTGGACTCGCAGCGTGGTATTCTTTATGTCACAGGTTTGAATCCAGCTGGAGACATTTTTCAAACATATAATCTTTTCATTTTCCGTGGTAAAAAAAGGACCTTATAAATCATATTGCAGAATAGAAGGGGGAAACCGTAACTTTAACATAAAATATCTCGTAAACTATTAACCGTCTGCCCTCAAAACCGGGTACTACGAGCTTCAATTTTTCAACTTCTATCATCGTGCAAAGGCTCGTCAAAAATTAGGTCTTAAAATAGGCTATTGAGTGTAAGCCTTTATGAAAGACCAGTTTATAATCCCCTTAAAAACAGAGAACATAGAAAAAATAGAAAAGAAAACATAAAAGTCTCTTAAAGTCTCCTAAAGCCTAAAGTATCAGATTTAAAACTTTGTTGACCAACGGAACACGGTTTCGCAAGCCTGTTTAGAAACAACGGTACGAACCGATAACCATTTTCGTTTGACATTCCATTTAATGGTTTGGTAGTTTTGACGGTCCGACGCTGCATAAACACGCGCTAGACACAATACGGGCTGTTTTATGAATTGAAAGGGAAATTGATAAGCGTTTACGACCGCTTGAATTTTATGGATTTCCGAACGAGTACGTGAACCGGCGAATGCGCGCGACCAGGCTTAATAAAACCCCACTTTTCCGGGATATTTAAGAGGAATAGGTAACAATATTGCAAGTGGGCGTGTAAAAATAAAATAGGCATCTCTGTTTCTTGAGACATAAATCTTGCAAAGAAACCATATCTTGTGGTTCGAGAAAGCAAACATAAATGAGGGCTGTTCACACAGTTGGGTATTTAAAGGGAACAAAATACTGGCTTTCGATAAACAGGTAATCCATTGTTTAGGAAACTATTTCCTTTTCGGAATTGAGACACACATTATTAGGATGTTTCCAGTACCTTCTTCAGACAAAAGGTAGTAAATTACTTATTTTTTCAATGAATATTCATTCCTAACAAATCAAATAAAATAGTTTCCAGAACTCCAAACTCTCACTTCCTCTCAAATGAACAGAGCCATTAGTGAATTTTCTTAATAAAAATTAATAATACTTCAATGCATTTAAATGTTTTTTTTTCAAATAAAGATTCCATGAATATACCACTGCTTTCACACATTAAGAAAAAGGTCTGAATTACCTTAGCTGAACAATTGTAATAACGAAATACTAAATTAGGTAAAAGATGGTGGATTGCTAATTTCTACACTTTTCTGACGACTCGAATAGAATAATCCAACTCCGAATTCTCAGTCCCTCTCAAACGAACAGCCATTTTTCGAATTTTCTTAATAAAAATTCCATGAATATATCATTGTTGTCATACATTAAGAAAAAGGTCTGAATTATCTTGACTGAACAATTTTCATAATGAAATACTAAATTAGGTAAAAGATGGTGGATTGCTAATTTGTGCACCTTGCTAGCGACTCGAATAAAATAGTTGTACTCCGAATTCTCGGTTCCTCTCGAACGGACAGGGACCATTTATCCGTTTCCTTCCATTCGGGCCGGTTCTGCACGGTCTCGGAGCGCACAGGATGCGAGCGAAAGACGGCACAAAGGGAAAATTAACGACGCTTCAACGCCACGATTGGATTACGTATCGCCTCCCGTCTGTGTTCATCAAGCAGTCGCGGACGTGGATTCGAAGAAGCGCGAAGGAATTCGAGGCTCGCGACGCGCCCGCCGATGCACGGAGCATCCACTTTTCCCCGGTTGCATCGACGCGCACACGCCGGTTAGGTATTTACACGGTACGGTGAATGGCGACTTGACGCGTTCCGGCGACGTTCGCACACCCACGCACCCGGCACGCAACGCGTCGTCTGTCTCTTTCTCGCTCTCCGTGATCGCGAACAAGCCTCGATCCGTGGGACACGAAAGAGAGCGTTTCGCTGCGGCCACGCTCACGTTATACGGGATGTTACAATGAGCGTGACGTCATTTCCGGAATATCCAGCACCGACTGGCGAGGAGGAAGCTAGGTCGGTAGGTTGGTAGGTAGCCAGATGGATCAACCACGGGTTTACCGTGCCTACTACGCTGATATACCGAGTGCTCCGCGAATTTTGCTACGTTTGAAAATTTCTTGATACAAAAGAACTTCTTTAAAAAATATTAATTCAAAAGTGGCGAGGGGATAACATTTAATTCGACCCTTTATTTTGAAACGTGAGTTACGAGCTAGCTGGTAGTGAGAAATTATAGTTTTCGAAAGTGGGTCTTGGCCTGTTTAAAGTTTGGGAAACTGATAAAAACTGTTCTTTAATTAGTTCGTCGGATTTTTATGGTGACGTGTGTTAACGAGTTATTTTTATTAGAAATCTATTTTTATTCTGTGAAAGTTTCATAGTGAACTTTGACTAGGGATTAAAAATAATGCCAAGGTTTTTACTGTTACATGGATAAACAAAAGGAGGGAGACACTTTATATGTACATTGGACAACAATTTTACGGAAATATATTCTGCATTTATTTTGGGAATAAAAAATTCAGAATGAAATATTCCACTGAAATCGAGAAAAATTTATTGCTAATAAAATAATGATCAAAATCTTTAATATTGCAAATGATTTCCATCATCCACAAAATAGTATCAAAGTCAGAATTAGGTAATTAATTTCATATTAAAAAAGATCTTTATTTTCAATCGTATTATGACTTTGCATCAAAATGCACGTAATCGTCTTTATTCAGCTCTAATTACTCGTACATAAATGCGTAGGATCTAAAAATTTCACGGTCTACAGGTGAAACAAATAGCATAGTGGCAGTAACTCACCAGTAGCTTCGAGCGTTCAGGTGAGTTTAATCCAATTATAGCCAAGTATTCTTAAAATTAAATCTAATCTTAGTGGTTTTTGAAATTGTCTTATGGCAGTAACCACGTTACATCATACGCTATTGCTGCGGCTGCAGTGGATGCAAACGTTAATAGCAAATATAAATAACTACTTCCTGCTAGGCAGAGACACTTAAGCCCGATACCATCGACATTAAAATTTTACATTCCTTCAGTTAGCCATTTGCTGAAAGCAAAGATGCTGTCAACACACTCTATGCAATGAAAATAAATATCTAAAATTTCCCTGTACAAGTTTCACGACCCCCCCCCCCCCCCCCCCAGGTTAAGAACCACAGTATCTAAGTTGAAATCGCCTAGAAGCGTCGCAATTGCCGAGTTAAAATTTTATTTGTAAAGGCAACGTTTCGGATGTAAGAAATGGAATAGTAAATACCGTACTTTGGTAACCGAACAAGCTCGCCACCCTGTACATGGCGGGCATTCCGGCGTGGTCGTATCCGAGCGGCATCTAACTCGCAGACGGTTGGCTTTTCTCGCTTACCGGAAATGACGAAATGGCGTTACTTTCCGCGTTTCCGTCGACGTAACGCAAATACGAATCCCATCGACACCGTGCCCATTTCCGTGGATTAGGAGGAGACGTCGGCGACGGCCGTATGTATCAAGGGGGTTCGAGGATCCGAAGGGGGATGATGCTCGGCTCGGCCGAGCAAATGCCACTTCATACGTTGCTGGAATGGGTCGAAGCCGGTGCCAGCGGGATTAAAGCACCGATCGGAGCACGATTCGCGCAGGAATTACTGCCTCGAGAACCAGGGGAGAGGAAGACAAACTGGGGAAATTGCTCTCCGCGTCCCGGCGCATACTCAAAACACTTCGTTCGCCGCGAGACGCCAGCCGCTTCGAAGCGTTTCCAACTTTTCGCGTCGTCCCGCCGCGTCTACCGTGAAAATATTCGAGAACACAAATTGAGAACTTACGTCGGCCAATACTCGAAATATTCCCTCCTTTTGTTCGAGAAAAATACGCGATATACAGTGATGATTCGTAAAATAAACCTAAGTGATTCGTAAGTTGAACGTTTCTATCACTCCCAGAGGGATATCCCTTAGAGCCAGTGAAGCATGAATTTCGTGGTGTCGAATTTCATTCTCATTGTACGAAAAATGAACGTGCGTTCATTTTAAGAATCATTGCTGTATTAACTTGTTACGATACATTTTTCATATATTATCTCCACGCATATCTTAAGGCTTATGTGTATTATGGGTATTATTATCAAAATAATAAAAACAATAACTTATAAAAATATATTTTCGAAAAAACAAGATAACTAGATTCCTGAATCACGTTGTAGATACTCTTCGCTAATTAAAAGAATCTCAAAGTAGATTTCCATAAAGAGTTTCGCTATTTCTTTTTTAATATCACTTTACCACAATTAATTTAAGTTCGACTTTGGAAATGAAAGTTTCAGTCTTGTAACATTAACAGAATCCCTAAAACGAGTCTTTCTTTCAAAAACAGAGCAACAATGTATCCACCAAATCCTTTCGGAAGAACGTCAGCCACAACTAGGTTAATTAAATAAACAGAAGAAACCTGGGGTTATTCTTTTTCCTGATGTCGGGCATTTCTAACCACAGGGAGGAGGATTGCTCTAATGCCAATTTAACTTGGACGTCATCCAGTCACCGACATTCATCATGAAAATTTACAACTTGCATATTCAAAACTACGCGATACTTTGAAAAATGTGCAACTGCGATTATTTTTATATAAAATCGTCAGATCGCCAACCGAACTAGGACAGCTTTCAAGCTGAACTCGAAGAGGATTTCGATGCTATCCATGCACCGGTGTAACGAGCGATTCGTCCGTATCGATGGATCTGTGTTTTTAATATTCCGACCGTCCACAGCCGGCCAAATTGTAGATCGCGCGCGGATTTTTGCGAACGGTGCGTGTTTTCGACAGCGTTTAAACAAACTCGCGAGCCACCGGTTCGCGTGTTTATCCGGCAGTGTTTCTCTTTACAGAGTCTGATTGATCGAATGGAGATTGGAAATTTGGAATTGCGACTATCCGCGTATCGTTGGCTCATCTATTACAAGGTTGGGTAACTTTTTTGTGAAATAAAAACTTCGAATAACAAATAAAGGCCACCGACTGTTCGTTATTCGCTTAATATATACACAATTCGTGTCTTCGTTTGTATAAACGCTGCAAACGACACTATTAGTCGAAACAGAGTTTCTTCTAATAATTGACAATAAAAAGCATTATTATTTTACGTAAAAATGTTTTAAATCAAGTTTGGAAACTTTTGTAACCAATCAAAATTTAATTGTCACGGTACGAGTTACAAAACGAAAAACAGAATGGATCTAAGTTCGAATAAAAATGATCAACGACGTATGTAATTCTGCAGGAAGTGGTGAAGGATATGCTGAAGTCTGAATTACACCATATCATCAATAATCACCTAGTTGGGATCGCGTGCACGTTGCTAATTTGATCCAACGCACTGCCAGAAACCATGAAACCAAACGTTCTATTTAATGTTTTCGGTGACTCGGATCGCCACCGTTTTCAGAACGCCGGAATTAATAATAAAACATTATAGAATCGTATATAAATATGTATAAATATGAAACGGAAGCGAACGGAGATATAATTACTTATATAGCAATTAAACAGGTTCACGTTATGATGTAGTCTCAGTATATCTTGCGCTGAGACTTAATTACTTATTAGATCTACACCGACTGTATCAGGATTTTTTAATAGAGATTTCCAGGGGGCCATTGGGATCAGTCTTATTAATTTCTAGTTGCTCTCTAATTTAATTTTTAAATTAAAAAAACAATCTCTGGAATTCCATTCATCGAAATTAAAATTGCAAGTAAAAATACGACGTTCGAGTTATGTTAGAGAGCAGATTTATCTTCCCCTTGTTATCAGTTACTAGAGTCGCTTGATCTTGTAGACAGCAATAATTCTGTTCTGTAATCTAAACCCTATTAATCATTTGCGGTCATAGTCTGTGCTATGTTCGATAAACCACCGTTGGGCATATCGCAGATTTCCATGGAAGATACCGCGACGTTAAAAATAATAAAGAGACAATATTGCAATAAAATGCAATAGAAAACATAGTCTTTTATAAGATTGTACATTCATTTAATTATATCAAAATAATTCCGACCGCTACAATCCCCATTGTTGGAGCACCGGCCGACCACAAAGAGGTCAGAAAATTTTCAAAGTCCTTTGAAAGTTTACATCAACGTTGTTAGCGATGCATTGTGTCCTTAGAGGGAAATTTTAAACTAAATAAATGAAACTTGTTAACGTAACAAGCTATTTATTATTTAACGTGTTAGACCGCATCCTTGTTGTCTTCTTCGGAACGAAAGACTTATAATAATTTATAAGAAACAATATACAGATTATTGTTCAGAGATACCATCGAATGAAGGAGTATTTATGTCATGGAGAGTCTAGACATTTTAACGTAACGCGTAAAATAGATTTATTTAACGTATAGAACGTGCTGTAAATAAGAATTATAGGGATAAATGTTTCAATGGATTAAACATTAAGTAATAATGGAAATAAGAGTAATAACAGTTTAATCGCACTGCTATTAAGCTTGAACTATAGTGACAAACAGATGTTACAGGTAAATGTAACTTATCTGAATATCAGAAACATTAACGTTTTAGAAAGTAGGGGAAGAGAATTAATGAAAAATTAGTTTTATCTAGACCCAAAAAGACCCACCATCCGCCATGCAAGTGTTAACTATCATCCAGGTGAAACAAAAGCTTCATATTCAATCCTTTCCAGACAATGTATAAATTTGGTGAATATTCTCTTTAGTTGCAAGTACGGAATTTTCGATCAAATAATTAATTTCGACGTGGTGTTAAAAGAAATGTTGATTTTGTTACAGTTTTTCGAGATTTTTTCTTCAAAGTTTTATAATAAATAATTACTTTTAAAAATCCGTAGGCCCAACTGAAGCTACTGTCTTACAGTTTAAGAAAATTCACAAATTGCAGTGAAAAATTACACGTTCGCCCGTTTGTAACAAATTTTTAGAGGCCTCTAACATTGGTTCCTATTATGGCTATAATAATTAATATTTTTATACGAAATTTTTACAAGAACTAGTTTAAGAAATGTACTTTCGAAAACATTAAACATTTATCAGAAAAAGTTTCACAGTTACGCTCAAAAAATTCTTGAAAATTGCCTTTATTTTGTGGTTTCCCTCCTTAAACAAGATAGTTGTCCCGAAAGGAACAGCTCAGTCGAGAAATAAAATTTGCCTGACCGGGAGTAACGGCGGAACAATTCTCGCTGCGTTCCTTTCCTCTCGACGGAGAAGTAGAATCGGCCTCGATGGTTCGAGCAGCAACGGTGGTTGGTAAATAGCCAAGGATATCGACCGCCTTCGACGTATGGCCCGATAAGTGCGTCGTAAAAGTGGTTAACGAGGATCGGCCACGAGCGATCGCCGATCCATCGTTAATTACTAACGGCACCACGGGAACGACGAGGGACCGGTGTTCACGCGAGCGTCGAAAGAGTCCTCGCAAGCGAGCCCTGCTTCCGGTCAATAAATCACACCCGGCGGATTAGCCTCGCTAATAGCGCCGCTGCGTAACGAGGTTCGCCAAGTTAATAAAGCGAGTGCCGGCTCGCTTTTCGACGTGGGAAACCGGTCCCGGTGACAACTTCGTTCGCCTCGCCACGGCGTCGACGGTGACCGCTATTATTTAGCGTCGCGTGTCACCGGGCCGTGGTACAGTTTCGGTGATAAAAATAACGTTTATTCGTTGAAAAAAGTTCGTGACACCGGCGGCTCCCGCGAAACGCGGTCGCGCCATTCCCTGTAAAATTAACGTCGACGTATTCGCCCTGGTCTCCCCTCCTCCCCGGCGAAATGGACGAAATTTGTCCCTGGCCCGGGTTACGTCGGCAGAAATCGTCGCGTTTAAAATCGCCTTTCAACCTTTGCATCGGATAATTATTTTAACGCCTCCTCTCGTCGACGATTAAAACTCCAGTCTTGTTTTGCGACCCAAATAACGGGGTATTATTGAATAATTTTTATGACCGACTGATAACGATAGTCCGTCGTTCTTTTCTCTGGGATATTTACTATTTTTTTTGGAAAATATTATCTACCCCTTTTTTGAATATAAATTAGGTATCTATGAAAGACGCAAAGTAAGAAGTTTCGTGTATGAAATTGACGTTCGAAAGTTTGTAACTTTCTAAAGGGGAGCATCGATTTTTAATGAAGTTTAATTTTATAAAATTTAAGAATATGTGTCTTGTCGTTCGAAGTCTCTTCGAATATTTTGCGCTCAAATCGACGTTGGAAGATCTAGGAAAAGTGGGTAACGAACGCATAAATATGTCGGTCGGGGCTGATTACAAGAGACGATCCCGCGACGATAATTAAGGGTCATCGCCGCCGTTGTCATTAGTGTAATTGGAAGCTGATCGGTATAGTGATTAACGACGGTGACGTGCGCGTCGCAGACACTTCAGAATTCTTTGAGAAGCACGCGGGCTTTCGTTGAGCGTTGTTCTCGGGTCGAGGAATGCAAAGAATCGCGTAAAAATAAAGGTTTAGTCGTATCGAATATGTACAGCAATATTAGCAGACTCAACTTTGAGAAAATGTTATCAAATATCAAATTACGGATCCGGAGTCGTATTATTCAGCTAGATTGTGACACGGACAAAAAATTAAATAGCGTGACCAGCAAGACTTTTACAATAAAATTGGTCCCACTTTCGTAGCTAATGAATCACCGAATCCAGGATCGTAAAACACCAACTACATTTTATAGCTCTGCGTAAAGGCAAAGTGCTCCATTTCGCAAACATTTCCTACGTGTATGAAACAAAAAAAAACGCATTTACCTTTAGATAATGAAGCATTCGTTGATCACATCTTAAAACACGAATCTTATGGAAAAATATACGACTCGAAGCAATCAACTTTAAGCAGTGTGTATGATAGTTTATAAAATCGATTTAGAGACACTTTCGTCAATCTTTTGCAACAAAAATTAAAAGATTCCGCGACGATCGCCAGAAATGACTTTTGTCCGAGTAGATAATCTCTACCTTAATGTAACGAAGTGTTCGTTAATCACATTTTAAAACACGAATCTTATGAACAAATATACGACTCGAAACAACCGACTTTGAGCAGTTTCTATGATAGTTTATAAAATCGATTTAGAGATACTTTCGTCAATCTTTTACAACGAAAATTGAAAGATACCGCGACGGTTGCCAAAAATGACTTTTGTAGGGTTGGATTGGCGATTTGTCGCACGGTGGATCGGCAAGGTAACTGGAAAATTCCAGCAGTCGAAACGATTACCAGAACCGATACCCGCCGCGGTCGATCCACGCTAACACGACAGAGAGAGACGGTGAGTTCGGTTCCGGGGCGAAGCCCGTTTTTCCCGTGCCATCATCCAGCTCGCCCACTCGGTTTCCCCTTTTATGGCGCATAACCGTGGCCATTTTCAGCGGACCGTCGAGTAATTCAATTTATAATTGAGCGAAAACCGCCGGTAGTGGTGCCATCGCGTCTAGCCAGCAGTCTGTTGGCCCGACTCCGTACGGGTCATTAGTACGTCGGCATATCGACCGCCGTTTCTACGGCCCCTTCTACCATCGGCCGACAGACCGTCCGCCGCCCTACCCCGGCCAGTCATTAGGAAATACTTCCACAGTCCATCCATTCACTGCTCTAGTCTCTTTTCGACCTTGCTCCTGCACCGGGTCGAGAGAACCTCTCCAACGAGGATACTCTACGAGCAGCTGGATCGAACGTTACGTCGATCGACAATTCCCCCATCTTCCCGAGCCGTGAATACATTCTAACGTCTTACAAATACCGATTTTAATAATTTGTCTTATCCACCATACATAATCGTTTCATTACCACGATTGGGAATGAGATATCTCAAATTTATGAGGATTAAGTTTGTAAGTTTGCAATTTAAACGTTTTTGCATTTTTTTTTGTTGTAAAACAAAGCTTTCCTATACCATTTAATAACTGGAGACGAGAAATGAATTTTATGTAACAATCTGGGGGACTTTGTAGTGGGTAAATTATTAAATATCTAAATTTAAAACTACGAAAGAAAATGTTTGTCTCAGTTATAAAACCCTCATGATTTCCACAATCCCCTCTTCCATACACTATAACCTCCTTCCATAATCATTTACATAAATAAGCATATATTTCATATTCCACATAACCCATTTAATAAAAAAAAAACATACATTAACGAAGTAATTTTCCCAATTTACGTTAAAACTCGAACAACAAAACCTAGCAACAACGCTGTCCAAACGAATATTCTATAAGGTCTGTTCCCAAACTTTTGGTCTCCAGCGTATATTCTCCACGCAACAAAATTTATTGCTTCCGCGATGCAGTTTCAGCGAAACTAGCCCACGCAAAAAGGAAAAAAAGTCACGATCGCGGGGTGGCCGCTGATATTCCCGTTCGACGGTCGCCGCGGAATTTCCATAGATTCCAGGCCACTTCTGATTTAATTAAAGTCCCCACATTTCCATTGTACACTCGGAGCGTTTCTTTCGAGCCGTTCTTCTTCTTACGCCTCTCTCCCCGCGTCTCATCTTCCGCGGATTACGCTCGCCAGAGTGGAATGGCATTAAAGCCGCGGCGCGGTGGGTTCCCGCGGGAACTTGAAAGTATGGATCGCGTCAGTGCGCGTGCGCGAGCTTGTTTTATCGAGCTGCGCGCGCAACACGGCGTAGAACGGAAAAAGAAGCGTCGACGGGGCGCGCGGAGGGCCGAAGCGACGCCGGGGGAAAATAATTCGCGGAAACACGCGTAGGGGACGGATGGATCGCGGTCGCGCGGCCTCGATGGGGCTCGATTCGAGGGGGAGGCTTTTTATTTCGAGATCGCAGCCCCGGGAATCGATGAAACCTACCCTGTGTCGGTGCATCGCTCGGGTTCTTCAACCGGGAGGAAAATGCGTGCACTTTTGTTTAGCTATTTATTAACGGTACGAGGCTCGTTGCAGTTTGTTTTAATCCTAGATTCGTATACGAAGATATTCATCGTACAAGATGGGTAAAAGTTGTATAAACAAATGTGTATTTACATACGATAATTCTAGATGGATTGCGTTGTTTAGCGACGAAGAAAAAGAAAGTTATCGGTAGAGTTGTTCGCGATCAATGTTGTCTTGAAATTATTTCAGTTTTAACGTTTCAATTAGTTTTATCAGTAATTCGAGGATCTCTTTAGTAACAGAAATGTATACTTTCTAGTACGAGACTTCGTTTTTTGAGAAATTGGAGCTTGGAAATGTGAGATTGAATACGATTTGGCTGGCGCGTCTGTCGATTACTCGCTGTTTCTACTTCTACCGACATCGAAGTCAAACTCTATCGAACATGATTTGGCTGGTGCGTCTGTCTATTATTCACTGTTTCTACTTCCACCGATACCCAAGTCGAGTCCTATCCTACCCGACATATTTTCAAACTCGATTTTCTTGAGGACGATGCATCGTACGAAGAGCAAAGAAGTATATTTACAAAACTTGACAGTTTCTAAACTAAATTACTATACAAAAACCAATATTTAATGTTCCTTGTAGATCACGATTATATACATAACGTTTGAAATAAAGTACATTTATAGAGCGATGCTAATTTTCCGCCAAGCAACGGTTCAAATTATTTAATTAGATTATTGGTTTTGCACTCCGTACGTCAACAAGTTGAAGATCGGCTGTTCAGATAGGACGCTGAGAACAATATTACACGTAATTCTGACCCAGTCCTAGTAAATGTGAATTAGACTTCGTCGTAGGAAGCGACAGAGAATGTTTGGGGATTTGCAACGTGAAGTCTGTTACATGGTCTGAAACATGGGTTTAGGAAATGAAACTTCAACTGTCCTGCTCCGGTAGTCTAAACGCAGGTGACGTAAGTTAATTTTGAGAGAATCTCTTCGGTCTTAAGAGACACGGATCCGCGTGTATCCGGACACACCAGCAGCAGCGTTCGTTCGGAGAGATGTCTATTTACAAACGAGCGACAGAATACTTGGAAAAATCTGCGAGCTGCGGTCTCTGCGTATTGTGCCCGGTGACGCAACTTTTATCGTTTCATTTGCGTGTCCCGTAACCTTAGAACACCGATAGTAACTAAGACCTTGATTACGCGGCTCTATTTACGAGCATGACGGTCCCGTCGGCCCTCGGAAACCGCGTAATTACGATTTTCATCTTTGCCTCGCTTCTCTACAATTTCCATTCGTAATTCGATGAATACCTAACGACTCCATTAACAACATCGCCGCTCCGTGACCGTAACAGAGGTTTAAAATCGAGAGAATGCGTAACAACCCGATTTTTCTCACCTGCCTGAACCCTCGCAGATAGATGAAACACAGAAGGAAGATAAGAAGTTAGGGTTGTTGGACGATAGGATTGATAAGCAATCTTGATCAACCCCTTCAAATTTGAAACTTTCACGCTGCGTCTGGCCGGGTTTCAAGAGTTACTGACTATTTATAAAACAATTTAAAATGCGTTCGTTCATTTATTATACAAAGAATGCTACTATTCTATATTCTCACCCCTTATCTTTTTATAAAACTCTGACTTTACATTTGAATGTTGTTCAATGTTGTTGACATTTTCAAATTATTTACCCACTATAAAGCCTGCAGATTGTTGTATAAAATTCATTTTTCATGTCCAGTTATTAAAGTTTCAGGTTTCAGAGAAAAATTAAACAATGTTTAGATCGCAACGAGTTTCGTTTTTCCTATTAATTTGCAAACTTAATCTTCGTCAATTTAAGAATATCGAATGGCACGAATTAACCCTTACGCGGACTAGATAATGTTGATTTTTACCAAATTGGTAAATGGAAATGAACTTTCCCTTAAAGCATTTAAAAAGTAATGAACTAATTAAGGATTACATAAATATTCAAATAATTACATCGGCATGTAATAATCTCCTTACCCGAAATTTAAAGTTTTTGATTGCAAGAGGAGGGTCAGTACGAGTCGTGATCTCAGTATGTTGAACCCGCGAGACAATCCACGCTAACGAAGTGAACTCGTAGCATCGACCGATCGGGTCCGAATCCGGGGAGAAAGGGACGAGGGAGCAGCTACCGGTGGAAGTTAATCAAAAGTGCAGCGTCTCGGGGGTAGCCTTCTGTTGTCCAAATAAAAGAACGGCGTTCGAAACCGAAGGATACGGGACGGTACGATCGGGGGCGGAGGAGAACCTGAAAACTTTCCTTCCTCCGATGATACGCGTCACGGTTCCCGGTTCGTGCTCATCCCCCCGGCCTCGCGGCGCAATGAATCAAAGCCGAACGAGCATTATCGTGAGCGTATTGTCCGCGCAATAGAATTCAAACCGGCTGCTCTCCTTTCTCTCCCGGCTAAGGACGAACTTGGTGCACGCCGTTGGAAACCCCTGTGTGTCCCTGTCCTTCTCCGTTTCTCGTCGATCCTGCACACGCCGGGCGGTCACCCTTTCTTCCTCTGTCCGTCTTGCTCGCTCGTCGTGGCGTTTCCATGGAGACCAGGACCAAAAGCTCCAGGATAGAGCCGCGCGCGGCGGCAACGAAGGAACCGGCAACGACGAAACGAACGCGGAAAGTGCGGGAAGAACAGAGTCGAGGAAGGGAGACGCTGCGCGCGAAGGGCACCGACGACGACACGCGGCGGGAAGAGAGAGACGGGACGCGGTGGCAGGGAAACTTTGTAGACACGACGTTTCCTGTAGACGAGAACGACGAAACCGACGGCGGTGGTTCCCCGGGCCACCGAGGGTAACGCTCGCCGAAGTTCCGAGGGGGCCGAGACCAACCCGACGGCGACGCGTACGTGCGCCACCGAGACTGCTAAATCATGTAAACACCGTGTAAATCCACGACGTGGGGCTGCTCCAGGGTTGCAGCTGAGAGAAACCCCGACACGGACATCGCAAGGCGACCTACGTTGCTGGGGATAGGGAAACGCTGGGACTTCGATCCTATGCGCGTCTCGTCCTGTCGTTCGTTTGCCAGCGGACTGTCCGTGTCACGAACCGACGCAACTGTCGCGTGTTTACGGCGTCGATCAACAGAGATTCGACGCTCGTGTGTGTTTGTGCCTGGACTCGACGACGTTCCGGGCCTGTCCCGCGCGTGTAACCGTGTCAGGAGAACGTCCGAATGTGGACGGATTTATCGATGATAAACTGCCCTGCGAGGAGACGCCATTTTATTTTCGTTATTGGACCATAACTGTACGCTTCGAATCGAGTTAAAATTACTACCCCTCGGAAGGAGACGTATAATGTATGGGTATTTGTTAGTAGATACATAACTTTATATATTCTTGGCATAGACAATTATTTTTTCGTATACTGTATACGAATGAATATGTGCTATGGCGGCTTGTTGTTATGGGATGTAGTGGACTCTAGCAGGTCTTGCCTCAGATGCTGCGACATTCAATGGTGGGTCGAGGAGTGTATATATAGGAACGGAAGGGTCGGTCGAACACTTGCGAGAGAGACGAGAGCGTGACCCTCTGGTGGCGAGTATGGGAGGTGTCGCTACAGTGCTATGCTTCTTACTATGTGTCAGTAGAGACGATGTAAGATGTATGGAGTTTAAAGAATGATGTCTAACATGCGAAATGTGAACCAGACGTGGGCAAATTCCATTTGAAATAATTTATTTTAGACCTTTATTTTCAGTACCTTTATTTGAAAATAAGAATAATGTCGAAGTATTTAAAATAAAGCAATTTCAAATTGGTCAAAAGAAATAATCCTGACATAATATTTCAAATAGTGTTATTTCAGAAGTGCCCAGGTCTGATGTGGACTATGTCTCGTGTTCTTAATCTTGGTAACACTAGCACTATTATGGTGTACTTATTTATGCCAGAGGAATTAAAACGATAGATGCTTGAAAAAATGTTTAATGCAATCGAAATAAATTTTAAAAATACTATCTATACACTAGAGAGTTTGTTCTCCCATTAACTAAATAAATTTTATTATTCCCTATAACTGGAGTCTACAATTGGTTATTCTTTTTTCAAAACTAAACCCATCACGACCAGTAAAACGACCGTTTTTAAAGTTCCGTTTAGAATTTCTTCCGCTATTAAGGATACAAAGTGATTTCTCATGGAAATATAGATTGAAAATGTGAAATAAAGTTTTTCCGTACAAAGCTTCGTTTCCGAGAAAATCGAGTTTGACAATCGCGTACGCCCGAGATTAAATACAATTTGGTCGGCGCGTCTGACCACGACTCGCAGTTCTACTTCAACTGGTGTCCAAGTCGTACTGTATCGAGCACGATTTGGCTGGTGCGTCTGACCACGATCCACTGTTCCTACTTCTACCGACTCGTTAAACTTGCACACGTACCCAATAAATTTTCATATTTAATTTCCTCGAAAACGAAGCCTCATATGAAAATAATTTATTCTTCCTTTCTGTCTTATAAGCTTATAAACTTCTTGTTAGTCACAAATAAAATTCACCACTCTACAAACCACTGAGAAGACAAGCAAATTACTTCTACGAAAAAAGTTCTGTGATTTATTTCTTGATAAATAAAAGATACTCGAGTAAAATAGTAAATATTGGAAAGAGTGACTGAGCTGTAAAATTATCGAAACGTTTCCCCAGATAAGAATTCAGTCCAAGTTTATAAATTCCCAATCAACAGAGCGTAATGTAAAGTACACTGCCATAATGTTTCACGCGGCGTGAATGCGGGGAGCAAGTTTATCGAGAACGCGGTAGCACCGGACCGTTTGGAGCACGGATCTATTACACTATTTTAACGGGAAGATGATCGAGAGTTGGGCGGGCGCAATAGCTTTCTCTCAAGTTACCATCGATACACGCGCCACAGCCAACTTTATAGAAGGGAACTTCGCTATCGCGCCGATCTATCGGCTCTCTATAAATTGTTTCGATCGGGCCGTTCGTCTTCCCGGCGACAAATTCGTACGTTTCCCAGCGACGTATAAATCATTCGAATCGCGCTAAATCGCCGATCTTACCGCGGTTATTTACCACTTCGACGAGGGACGGGGGTAGGGAAAAAAAGGAACCCGTCGAATCGATTCGAGCGAGACGCAATTTCGAAGAAGCAAGTTTCCCGATCGATCAGAACTGTCCGGAAACGGGTAACAGGAGTTTCGCCAGAGCTCGAACGCGTTCATAGAGCGAACAAAAGTCACGATTGCGTTTAAAGGATATTCAGAGCCGGTGATAGAGTTAGCGGCCCCTCAGCCTTCCATTCAGGCGCTCCGTCCAACTCAAATTACAAATTAAAAATATATGAAACCTGCTCTTTTCAGCTTAAAGTAATATTGAAGTAATTTTTCGTTGCTACTTTATTTACTCTCATGGTTAGGGTATACCTTTTTAGTACGAAGTTTTTAATTTTCCCTTTTTCTTGCTGTTGAACTAGAATTGTTGACCTCTCTTAAAAACAATTTCTTCTTTCTCAACTTCTGCTAATACGTGATGGAAGGTTGTTCGTCTTCGAAAGTGAGATCGGAAACTCAAAAGAAAATGAAGAAAAACTTGCAAGGACATTTTCTTAAATATGCAGACTGGAAAGGCAAAAGCCAAGTTTCTCATAACGAAATATAAAGTGGAAATGAACAAATCGTAGCAATTCTTCTTTATTGACTTTAATAAAGTTTTCTGAATAGTCCAATCACAAAATTGTTCTTCGAGTTTCCACATTATATTAAATTTATCCCGACTCTGACAAAGGAGTCAGCGCGGGAACTCGAAAGTAACGTTGAAACATACGAAATAATTCCACGTGAATTCGTGCTGATAATTATATGTATACTCTCGAAACATGAAAAGTCACGAGTAGGAGGGCTGAACGCAAAACCACGCGGTTCTTCGTCGCGTCACGAGTCACTGTTTACGCGTGGATAATTCGACTTAAGTTCATTAAGCGGCCGCGCGTACGACCACGAACGAGGGAAAAAATACCGCGGACAAGCAACGCCGGATGGAACGAATGTAATAAGCCGCGTAAATGAATCTTTTCATCCCCCATCCCGCCCCCTCTCGACGCGCCGCCACGCTCGTGCCTGTTGCGCCCAGGCGTAATTTTCGATTTTAATGTATCATCGCCGCGAATTCGCGCGCGGCTAAATTATACATTCGCGATGAAAAGGAAGAGCGATATCAAGTGCCCCCGACAATAGCCCGCGGTTACTGAAACACTCCCAGCCACTTGAAAATCGGAACAAATTCAACTCGTTGGCAGGTTTCGTTTTTCAACGACCGAAGGAAACGCAAACTATTTAAAATTCAAAATTTACGGAAGGCTAGACGCCCTGTCAATGATAGAAAATATAAAAATTATAGGCTCAAATTGCAAATAAAAAAAAATGTGTTCTATTATTTAAAATGATTGGATCAGTTTTTAATTAATAATGTCCATATAAAATGCTACAAATTTAATTTTCTCGAATATCAAAAGGTAACAAAATTCAAAATTAAAATAGTAATTATATCGTGTTCGAAACGACAGTTTGACGAGGTTTAAAATAATTTGCATTATTTTGTTGCAACTAGTTAAAGTGTTTAAGATTGTTCAAGAGTCTGTGGGCACTTCGATGCAACACGTTCCAACGAATCGCCCTACCATTTTTATCCTCCTCAGCCATCCGTTGCGTCTCAGCCCTAATGTAGTCTCGTCCATCCCCTATCAATTCTCTCCCTCCTGTCCCATGTATTTCACCTCCCACTATCAAAACCGAAATCTCGTAGATCGACTGCCATTTGTCGCGACGCAATCACGGGACCTTCGATTTCCTTGGCACTGGCCAACGCTCTGAAGTGCTTCGGGGACGATGATTTTCGAAAATCGTGTAGCACTCTATGCGATTTTCGGTACGTTTCGCCACGACGCTTTCGTGAAATATCTGCGGAGATTGAATCGGTATATAATAACTCGGAGACGACTGGTGCACGAAAAAAATAGTTGCACATTACTCGCAAGAAATAATAAATATTTAACGTATGTCTACGTGTCTACAAAATATTGGTATATTAAAATTTTTGCTAAGAGCACACGGGACTATGTGGCTTTAAATGTAAATTTACATATTTTAGCGAAGAGCTATCAATTTTAATTTTATTTTTGAGGAATCGTTCTCACGAGCTCGTTGCCGTTCGTCGTTCCGAAAAGTGCCAAACAACGAAATTCAGCACGAACAGCCACGAAGATAGCGTTGCATCGTCAAACATTTTTCACGTTCCAGTCAGTGTCTTATTACAGGCGTTTCGAGTGTCGTGGATCAATGAATATCGAAACGATAAAGCATCAACACTTTAACCGCACAAGCGCGCGCTCCAGGTCGCACATATTTCTGTATTAAAATGTATAAATTCAGCGCGGAGCGTCGAAGCTGCCTGTTAAAATGTCATCGTTTTCAGGCGTGTTTCATGGATTTTTCCAGGCCCTTATAATGGCCTGCGCGTTACTTGGCGGCTTCGGGAGGGTCATGA
The DNA here is from genome assembly GCF_051014445.1 of Colletes latitarsis. Taxonomy (NCBI): domain Eukaryota; kingdom Metazoa; phylum Arthropoda; class Insecta; order Hymenoptera; family Colletidae; genus Colletes; species Colletes latitarsis. Next base: position 16,344,656 of record NC_135139.1, on the reverse strand, counting down.
ATATAAGGCACGAGCATCTATAACGGGCGGATCTTAGCGGCGCGTTCCTCCGCGTTGCTAGGAGTCTGGACATAATTACGCGTAGCGGTGCAAGTTACGCTTAAGTGTGTAATATAATCCGCCTGCATTAACGGTACAATGTTATTACACGTGTTAAATTTGATCACCGGCTATAAGGTTCGCGTACCTCGAGGCGCGTCTTAACAATGGTCGACCACGCAACACACGATCCTTTTCGCTCCCTATTCGCCGTTTTGCACGGAATCGATATCGATTTTCATCCCCCTTACGGTCGTGTACAACGAGTACGTTCGATCGTGTAATCCCGTTAGATCCTCGGTTAAACGGCCACCGATTCGACTATACAACGCTCGCGCGCTGTTTAATAAATAAACAAGGGTGGGTGAACGCAGGGTAACTCCGCGATAAAACGTCGGAGTTCAGAGCAGTTTGCGACGCTTTAACAAGGTAGCGCGTTTGGAATGTGTTCTGAGGATAAAATTAATTGTATTTGGTATACTTTCTTACTTCGATGTTTTTCGTAGGGATTTATTAATATTTAATGAAACATTTTGCAGTACCCATGTCAAGAAAACGTCGAATTTTTGTGGTTCGAAATATGTGACTGCGCGAATTTCTTCCCGATCATAATACGTGTCCCTTTCAGCCATACATCTTCATTCTTAACAATATTTCCGCATCCTCGAAAGGAATACGAATTCTTAGGCACACCCTTTCAGATTCCTTAGCCTATATACGTTGGACGAGTGTGTGTACGTAGTATACGTGAAAGGTAAAAATGTAACTATAGAATCTGCAGAAATATCGTTGCAACAACCTTATATCCGAATCTCGTTTATTAGATATAATCAGATATAAATTCCTTTCATATATTACGACGATCAGCGGTACTGTAAACCGACAGAAATTGTAGAGAATCGTCGAATTAAATTCCTATGTACACTCACGTCCATAAGCTCCTGGACACTTAACGTAGAATATTCAAAATTTTCGTTTTATGAGCGTATCAGCCTCGTTTGAAAACGATCCTTCAAATTAATGGTAGAATTCTATCCAGAATTTTTTTTAGTATTTTTATCATTAATACTATTTCAACTTTTTTGTAATATTACCCACGAGTTTCACTTTTTCCTGCAATTTTAATACATTACGTACCATTCAACCATTCAGCAAGTTCTGACCATTCAATGAAGTTTTTGATCCAAACGTATCACTCTACCGTTTGTCAAAATTTTCTGTCTCATTCATGGACGCTGCTGCTACCAATTCATCGTTAAGTACCTTCAAAAACGCCGCAGCAACTCGTATCTATGATAATTATATAAAAACTCTAATACTGAACCGTACCATTACACTGCTCCGACGTAAAACGTTTAAATCGCCACATTGGCTGCCCTTTCATTGGTACAGCGCTCCTTTCCCTATTCGAATCCTCGTTACTTCTTATAGAATATCTGTCATCCTATCGAACCATGGAAATTAATACTAACCGTAACAATTTAGCATAACAAGAAAAATATCATAGCAGAATCGTGTAGGTCTAATTACAGGAATGAAATTCATAATATAATATACATTATAAGAAAATATTGTACATATAATAAGTATTTATAGTTTCTTTAATGGTTTTTGCATCTGTTTCATTTGTCGTTTTTATATTATGCTCGTAATTTGAATAAAAACAATATTATTATCGTAGACTTAAGGAGGTATTCTAGAGCTTCATTTTTTTTTATCTTTTCAGGGATTTTTTTATAAAAAATGTAAAGGATCTTAATTTCGACATTTTGCATATATATTTATTTATGTTTCACGAATATTCGCAATTTTTTTAAAGTGGAAATAATCAAAATTGACTGAATTCTATGTCATTGAACAAAGGAGCCCTTAAAAAAAAGTGTCCTCTTCAATGACTGATTGATAAATAACGAAGAAACTAAGAAACATATATTTTTAAACCAAAGAAATGATACTTTCTTTAGACCAGAATACACCCTCAAACAGTGGAACGGAAGAAAAATAAGAAACGTTCGCGCGTGGAGAGTCTCGGGTTGGCAAAACATCGTCGAGCAAACGATTGGCCAAAAGTGTCCGGTGGAAGAGGACCCGTCGGGGCTGGAAACCCCCGAACGGACAGGAGGGGGATAAAACGCCGGAGGACAACTTATCCGTCAGCGGGCGTAAGTGGCCGAAAAAGCGGAAATTGGAGTAGAAATCGGTCGACGTCGGTGTTGTAGACGGTCTCGCCACGGAATTTCCAGGGACGAAAATCAAACTAAATCCCTGGCTGGGGACGGGTCGAGGGAGGTTGGACCCCTCCATGATTTATGTCCGCGGGGGTGCTGATACAATGGGAGAATAATGAAGTTGAGCTACCGTCGCTGCCGCTGTGTCCGACCGGTCCCGACGGCTTAGGTTGGCAAATTAGACAGAGAATATGGGGCGTGAGTCTGTCCAGGCGCGGGGGTGGCTGTCGGGGCAGGAAGGGAGCGGCGGGGCTCCGGTCTCTCTCGCTGAGGGCACAGAAACAAGGGGCTTCCGCGTCGCGATTACACCAAAGGGATCCATATTGTGAATGTCCGAGTGACTGACTGGACCGTTCCCCACCTATCTCCATGCTTTTCTCGCCCTGTATTCTCTGCATCGGGGTTTCCCGGGCGCCCCTCTACGCCCGCCATTGGCGTATCTGCGCGGCTGCAGCGCGACCAAGGGGGCGGAGGCGGGATGGATATGCATTTTCGACGCGCGACGAACATTAAAAGCTCGTTGCTGAATGGAATCCAGTCTCTCTAACGACGGTAAATTAAATGCGTCCCTTAATTAAATTACTCTTACGTTTGTATATCGGTACATCGTTGTAGGAGCCCTCCAAACGCAATACGCTAATTCCACACGCACGCTGCAGCCTGGCTTGTGGATGTCACTTCGGGGATACAAACGCGACGAAAAAAAGCTCGTGCAAACACGTAATTTTATCTTGTTAGTGAAACGATACAGCAGTGATTTCTACTGTTAGGTGTTATGAAAACACAGCAGGTGGGACATCCATTCTGTTCTGTGCTATGAGCTGTTTAATTCTGTGTAAAATATCACAGCTTTGTTAAATGTAAAAATTGAAACAAAATGAAGAAATCATATTGCTAGATAACGGTAAATCTTGCACTGGTGAAATGTTAATACAGACGATACGGCGGTGATTTTTACTGTTAGGTGTTAATATAGAAAATATAAAAACAAATCACATCCATTCTATTCTGTGCTATGAGTAGTTAAATTCTGAGTAAAATGTCACAGCTTCAGAAATTAAAATTAAAACAAAATGAAGAAATCATATTACTAGATAACGCCAAATATTGCACTGATGAAATGTTACACATTTTGTAGCACTAACAGATTTCCAGGTGTTTAAAAACTCAAAAATTCCATAAATAATCGCTTTGTTGATGGGGAATTTACCCTTGATTCTCCCCTCGGAGCCGGTGGCTCGTTTCGTTTCAGCCGGAACCAATTTCAGCCGCTTCCTTTCCATTCGTTCCGGCGCGTCAACAATGATGCACCTGTCAAACGCAGCAGGTCCTTGCCAACACCTGCTGGATCGGTTCGACGGGCTTCTAAGAACGCCGTCGCGCCGGTGCCATTTAATCCCCTCGCGGAGGGGCGACGATTCGACCCCGTGTTTACATCGCAACGAGAACGGACCACTAATTGCATCGTAACACGGCCGAACTGCAGTAAAACGTACGAGGCAATCTGATATTGTTTATTACGCCGTTTGTCATAATTAGGGGCCACCGGTGAAGCGGAAGCGCGTAATTAAACTGCCGTGACGATAAGCGCGAAATACTTACGAATTAATTGCGAGATAAGCGTGAACACGGTGCCGACACACGCTTTCTCGCAGGCTGGATTCGCGTCTTTTTGCGTACAATGTAAGCGCCCGTAATGGAGGCTTTGCATCGATCTCGTTGTCCCACTGGTAAGTTTTATGGCAGAAGCAAACTAGTTTGGCCGTCCAAGGTCACCAGGAAAGAGTTAATTCGAAAAAGAGGCGGAAAATGTGAATTTTATGTATTCGAAATGTAAAACGTATGTATTTTATGAATCCATGTAGTAATATTAATTTGTATAAATAAATATATAATAATATTATTATTTCATTTGACAGAAGCGCATACGCTTTGCATACGTTCGTTGAATGTTTTCCCATATTCGCGTGCGCCACGATGCGTAAAATCTGCGGTTTTATATTCGCGATGTACATAAATTGAAATAACATAGAGATATCAAGAATGTAAAAAAGAATGGGGATTTGAAGGTTGACCTTGAGCAGCTAAAATCTTTTTCCACAACTTAACTCCGCCCGAAGACGGAGTCTGCTAGGTAGCCTTAATGAGAAATCCACTAGCAGACCCACGAAGAAACAACGCTTCCCCCATCTTCTTCCCTTTATCCTTCCTCCATCCTCACAGCCACCAAAGTGGCGAGCCTGATGAAGAAGAAACATGCAGCTGCTGCCAAAAACCTCGCCCGAACTTCTTGAGGGTCTGATATCTGCTCTCGTAATGGCGAGCGTCGTACGTGCTTCGTTATTTTGTTAGACATCTGCCTTTATAAATATACGTGCACGAGCAAGCTTATGGTAGCTCTTAGAATCTCGAAACATTAATAGTAATTTAGGGACGGAGTTTTCTAGCGAATATTGGTTTCATATAAAAAAATATTTTTATTTCGAGTCAAAGATTGCAAAGTCGAGGACGAAGAAAACGTATGTATTAAATTTGTACTAACTTCTCCATACTTTGAGTAGGGGGAATCTCCAGTTCCACTGTACCAAAAAGACACTGATATCGATAATTTACAATTCGAGGCGAAATGTTTGTGAATTTATCGCGAGGCAAACGCAAATCTGGAGCTTCGCGGAGGATCGAAACGCACAACCTGTCGTCGTTCGCAACTTTTTGCATAAAATCCAAACTCGGTAATGAACCTCACCCCCAGGCCACCCCCCTGACTCGTTCCTACCCCCAGTGTAGTCTTAATCGGCGTATTACAAAGGGTATCCGTCGAGCGGATAAGGTTATCAAAGCGAAGCCCGGAGAAAGTGCGCAACGTCGCGAAAGAAGGGAAACTTACAACGACGCGACGAGAAGGCAACGAGCCACGGCAGGGCTGCCTTGTTAAAAACTCCCTCTTAACGAGTGCGATGTAAAAGCAGCGTCTCGACGTGGAATAGGATGCTTGACATTGTTTATCGAGGGATAGCAACTCCGCGTTGTCGTGGAGGTTAAGCTCTTCCACGGGAGGAACGGAAACAGCGCGGTTGAAAGCTCTCCTAAACTCGGCATCGAAGGCACCATCGATCGATCGATTGCACGCGTTCTTTTACGACGGGGACGCGTGTCGAAGTTTATCAGAGTCCGATATAAATCGGTCGAATCGCTCTCAAAACGTTCTGCATTTTAGTATCCGCGAGGAAATTCCGTGAAAAAAACTGTCGAACTTTTATCAAATATTACAAATTTTTTCCCCGATTTTCCAACTCGTATAAATAACGTGCAAATGTTTAAAGAAATATGTAACTATTACAAATAAAATTTTTAAACAGTTTTAAATTATAGTAAAAGAATATAATTTCAATCTAAGGCTGCTAAAAATTTTCCCTCTGTTAAGGGGGTGTGTTTGAATGTTCCTCCCATGGCTGGAAGCTTCTGGTTCTTCGTGGATCGTTGCATACAATTTTCAAACGCGCTGATAAAGCTCCGACTTCCGCGCGATTATCGAAGAAAGGGAAGAGGAACCATCGTTCGAACGCACGTAAAATATCGCGAACAAGGAAGGTGGACCTAATACACTCCGACGTCGAAACAAACTGGAAGCAAGGCAGGAGGAGCGTGCAAACAAGGGTTGCTCGACGGGAAGCTCACTTCGGGAATTACGACTTTACGAGCGTTTCAATTTCTCGGCTTACGTTCCGCCCCCGTCGGGGCCTCATCCGATTAAGCGACTTTACGATCTCGTGGTATCTTAGAGGAAGACGGACAGGGTAGTTCGGTTTCCTTGGATGTCGGCCTCTGCCGTGGGTTGGCGTTCACCCCTCCGGTAAATCTGACTAACGTGTTACGGGATGGCGAGCGGAAATACGATCGAGACTGTTACGTCGCTTGTAAACGGGTCAAACCGGCCAGGGACCTTCGAGTCGATTCACCGTGAACCTACTAGGAACACGAGGATTGCCCAAAACGAGATCAAACCTTTATTTTCATACATAAACTACCATGTATGGCTTGTCGATAGAAATTAATTTCAACAGGAGTCATCGATGTACATATGACATATACAGGGTGTTCGTCCACCCCTGGGAAAAATTTTAATGTATAATGCACCAGAAAATTACTTGATTTAAAAGATCATGAATTGTCAATTCAAAAAGAATTCTATGTTTCAGTTTTAACGTGTTCATTAAAAAATTTTTGTAAACTTGTCCTATTTATTTCTGTGACTTAAAATTCATGAGTCCTATGTAGATTTATTTTCTTCAAAATCTCGCCTGAAGAATTAATTTTGTTAACGTCTCAACGAAAAGTCCTGTCTTATGGCTGGACGAGACTGCAGTCAAAGTGTTAATTAATAATAATTAATAGTAACGTGACAAGTGTCAAATTAATCCTTCGAGTTCCAGCTTCCTGAAGTTCGATTTCCCATTGGACGGATCTGGGTATTCCCGTTCGCGATAAAAAGTACCCGAAAATTCAGCCGAAACGAGAAGATTCAATTTATTCCGACTTATTCGATTACGCAGCTTTATGGACCTTAAGAGCGATGCCAGCACGAGGGTTTATAGCCACCTTTACGAGTAGAAACGAGTGCGTGTTTCGGCCGAAAGCCATCCGATATTCCGGCTGCTTTCACGCGAGACCGGGAACTCTTTTTCCGCGGAATTACACGCGTCCGACCAGCCGGGTATCTCATTGCGCGTTATCTGCCGCTTCTTGAACGACTGACGTGTAATTTACCTCTGCTTGAGGCGTTGCATGGTTTTTTCGTGAGCCAATAAAACGAATAGGGATACAGGATTTTTCATAGTGCAGGGATGTGAATTGGATCACGAGATGGGGGATCTCGAACGTCCTTAATCTATACTCTACGCAACTTAGGTTTCAAATTATAGTAAAACGTCGCTTGTTGCACGAAAGCCTGGTCTACAAACGCGTATTGAAAATACAAAAACTTTTGGAGCTACTAGCGTTTCATTAATAATTGAGCCACTATTGGAAGCGGCAAAGCCTCCCCTTTAAAATGGCTTTTGGTTTTTGTCGATCCGGCTTTCCGTTTTCGAGATATTGTAATTTAAATAAAGGAGTAATTTTTAAAATTCCACTCTTCGTCATAGAAAAGACTGTTAAAGCGTATTAAAAATATTAAAACTTTAGACACGTGCAGTTCTGAAACTATTGGTGTTTTATTAATAATTGAGCCATCGTTAGAAGCGGCAAGGCCTCCCCTTTAAAATGGCTTTTGGTTTTTCTCGATCCGACTTTCCGTTTCGGAGGTATCATCGTGTAAAGACAATCGTAATTTTTAAAATTCCGTTACGTCTGACTCTCCGCCTTATGAAAGCCTATTAACGCGTATTAAAAATACTAAAAACTTTAGATGCGTGCAGTTCCGAAACTATTAGTGTTTTATTAATTATTGAGGCATTGTTAGAAGCGGCAAAGCCTCCTCTTTAAGATGGTTTTTGGTTTTTGATGATCCGACTTTCCGTTTTCGAGATATCGTAATTTATGTGAAAGGTAATTTTTAAAATTTCGCTGTCTCGCGCTTCCCCGTGCTAGGAAAGGCTATTAACGCGCATTAAAAATACTAGAACTTTAATTACGTGCAGTTTCGAAATTATTAGCATTTTCTCCATTATTGAACCATTGTTAGCGGCGGTAAAGCTTCCCCTTTAAGATGGTTTTTGGTTTTTGTCGATCGGACTTTCCGTTTTCGAGATATCGTAAGTTATGTAAAAGGGTATTTTTCTTAATTTGACTATCTCTGTCTCCGTCTGACGCGTCGCGTCGTACCTCCTTGTCGCGCGTAAGTCGAGACAGTCACGTGACTAGGAAGTAGTAGTATTTCCAAGAATTTACTACGCACTGTTTACTATCTACGCGCGCGGGGGATGAATGCACTCGCGCGAGCGCAACAAAAACGTAAACAAACTTCGGACCCTTATATCTTCGAAACTAGCCACCGCATCGACTTCAAACTAAAATCGCTATATCTTCGGAACTAATAAAGCTATTGACTCTCACAAACGCTCATTTTAAAGGGCATTTCATCCTCTATCCAATGACCATTTCAGCTATTATTATTTATGTTGTCTTCTATGTTTATTTTAACATTTACTTTGACGTTACATACCCAAAGAAGTTTCAACAATTCTTATGAATTATTATAGGCGTAATTCGATAGTAAGAAACTGATTTTATTATGAATTGTATAATTTTTATAGTATATCTGTTGCAAGTCCGAGATCTTAATTTTAACGCAAGAAAAATGCCAATATTTTTAGATTATGAGTACTAGCATTAGTATTATTGGTACAAGTGTTACATATATTATTATGTTAGACTAGATTAATTCATAAACCATATCGCTATAATCACTTAACGCTGTGCAGTAACTGTATACAAAGGATGACAAGATATAGTCGCCCACCGTGAACCAAACACTAGTTATAATTTCGATGTCTATGTATACAACCAGTCGCGTAAATTTACATCCACAGTATAAATTGCAATATTATGGACAATACGAGAGTTTCGATAATCCTATGGATATTAAATTGTAGATTTGTTTGTGTTGCTGAGTGTTCGTAGCGTTCTGTCCCAACCGAACTCTGCCACAGCGAAGGGTTAAATTTATACTATTGCTGTCAGTATCTACACTCCTACTGCTGTATATTGATATTACTTTATGTCCCGGAGAGATATTCTCCCAAATCAATAAATCCATCTAAAATCTTTTGTATAACTCTTGAGTTATTCGAAACAATATCTATAAATATATATGTACCATGCAGTGCTCCCCAACAAATAGAAATTTTAAGATTACCCAGAATAGAATTAAACTATTAACTGGAATAAATACATACTTATCGTGTCAAAAACTTTATATCTTAAAAAATCTCAGACAAAATCTAAAATATCTTCTACAATATTCAGTTCTCAATGACCCAAGGAATTAATATGTGTATAACTAAACCAGATCGTTCCATTTGTTCTTTTAAAGTATACCAAAGTGTTTAAAAACAAATCGTGTAATAAAATGACAGATATAGCCGTGTTCAATGACTAAAATCACAGAGTATTTTATAATTGCTTTCTTTCTTCCTCGGAGACTGGACCCCCCAGGGGCTCGCTCGCAGTTTGAGAAACCTGTACAGGCGTAAGATCGATATTCGGTGTATCAGGGATCCCAGGGTAAAGACGAAAGTTCCCGTACGACCATCGTCGTGACTTCCACTCGGCAAGAAGAGAAAAAGGTGCAAAGCGCAGAGAATATCGAACCGGAAGCGTTCGATTAACGTCTCCAGACGTTTCGGGCTATAGCGCGCGCGGGACTGCGGGCTATTTATCGAGGTGCAAAAATCGAAGCTGTCTCGGTTTCCGCTCGCGAATCCCCCGGCCGGGCTGTAAAACCATTACGGGACCCATTAGAGACCCCCGAAGCTCTTTCCATCGAATCGTAGAAAAGTTTCGCGGTAACCCAGGTAATTAACGAGGCTGTGGAACTCGTTCATCCCCGGGGCCGATATCAGGTCGAGACGCGAAACGATGCCCGTCGAGATTCGCATCTAAATCGATTTTCGTCCGTAACGGAGTCCGATAATCATTACGTTAATTAGCCCCCCGGTGTCGTCGCGGTGCCTTCCGGGGCAATTACATGTATCAAGGTCACCGATTCCGCTGAAAAATTGCGAGACCTGCTACCGAATGCATCTGGAACGAGCTGTTGAATATGGAGCAGCTCGTCAATTTGGAAATAAATGTTTTTCACGGGACACGTAGAGATCCGACTCGCCAGCGATTAATTGACTTGCCCCCGACGAAAATCTCGGCAGCTCATCAGGACCCGGAAGAACTTTTACCCGATGTTTCGTACAGATTTCAGTCGGGCTTCGTTGGACAAAAAATTGATTTTTTTTATTATTTAAAGTAAGAATTTTAAGAAGTATTGGTTTGAAACTTTATTTTAAATTGTACCTTTAGAAAATTGCTATGGTTGGTACACTCCTGTTTTATTAAACAAAATTAATTTTTTTTTATTTATTTATCATGCGAGTAAAAATCTATGGAATGATATTTTCACAGATGAGGTGGAGAACAGTGCTTACAGATAACTAAATATTGTAAAGTATTGCAAGTATTATACACAGACACTATGTGAGACAAATTAAATTTCTTCTGTATAGATGTGGTAGTTTGGTCCATGACAAATGATCCCAAAGTTTCAAGATATTACAATTCTTGGTATTCATCAGATCTAAAAAGGGCAAGTCGAATACATGTCTGCAGGAGTCTCTAGATTATTGTTATTAACTGTGCGTAATCTGTGCAAAAAACTACCAGGCAAAGATCTATGCCAGTAGGAACACACAAGTATGGCACTTAAAACGTTAAACTAGAGAGCAGATATCGACGTCTCAGAAGTCATTGACTCTCGGCTACCACTTACTACAGCCGACTGGCCTTGAAAGCTTTAATGTTTCCGCTCTTTAGTATAACTCGAGGGTAGCTTTTAGTAGTAACTCGAAGGTAAGCTGAATGTCCCTCGATTGAAAGGGATTATAAATTTAACAGAGAATTCTACAAAGCCAACTACTGAATGTATTAATTTTAATAAAATAAAACAAAAAAAAAATTGATTTCTTTTCACATCATTGCAAAGTTGCACTACTCCCATAAAAATTATGACAAAATTTATTCAGATTAATACACATATAGTGTATTACATGTAACAGTAAACAAAGGTGTTAAAAAAAAAGAATCTACGTTTAAACTGGACTGAGGCTCATCTGTAAAGATTACAATACACATCCAGAACTCTAAAAAAATAACTAATAAAAGCTGAATAATTTTCCAACGAATTATTTGCGGGACAAAAACGGAACTCTGAATCATTCGATTAAATTATATTTCGAATAAATCGCTACACGTTCTTGCTGGTCATCAATTATTCGAATAAGATTCTCCGTTTCGGGAGATAATCGAGGCAAATGACTGGGCACCCGATCAAAATTTTACATCGAACAATTGCAAAGAGTTACGGAGGTTGTCATCTTCGTTTCAACTCGACCGCCGTTTCCCTCGTCCATTAACCGATTTCGGTAACCCATAACTCAAGGTACTACTTAAAGGTTACCGGAGTCGAAAGTACCCATCCAGCACCCTTAAGGAAGGCGAAGAACCAACGGAACCCGTACTTTGCAGAAAAAGTTGTCTAGAAATTCTAAAGGCGGGCCCGGTATCTCGACGGACAATGTTAGGCGGGACATTTTGAGTGACCCCCCGATTACTCGGACGCGTTCCCGGATGGTCCGGAGGAGCTACTTAAATTTCCCCCCAGATACCATTTACCGAGTTTTACTGCGGCCAAGGAGGCCAACTAAAAGTTCGAGAGCGCCCGGGATCGCGGAACGGTAATCCTTTGGATAACGCCCGATAAGTCCTGCGGTCCCGTGAACCGGATAGTTACGTTCAGGCGAAATCTGCCGTAACGCCGTTTCAACATTATGGTCCCCGGCGCCGTTTTATTGATTTCTAATGGTCCAAGATTTCTATTTAGCGGCACGCGAAACGTCGTCGATTTCGTTTAACCGGGTCCGTCGATCGGGCAAACCAATCGCGGGGATTATTTTGAGAATGCCACGGAAATATTGATTATCGACTCGACGAGCACTGCGCGAGATCCGATAAAATCCGCGAGCACAAAAGAATTCTACCGGCCATTGTGGAAAGGAAGAAATTGAACGAGCAAATGGGGCAATTGATAATTAATAGTTCGTGGAACCCGAGGATGTCCTTCGAATTGATACTTGACGCTTCAGCAACCTGAAGGACAGGTAAACGAAATTTACAAATCTATCTTTTAGCAGAAAGAACGAAGATAAAAACTCGTAACTAGCGTTAGAAATGATGTGTTTGTTTTCTTTAATATCGGCGAATAAAGCTCGAAATACAATAGTATTTTATGTATTAAGCGATTTTTAAATTGTGGCTGAGCAAATATTTGGAACAATTAGGTATGTGATGATTGTGATGCATATTTCAATAAAAGATTAACGAAGAAACGGATGAAAAGGTATCTGAGAGGATTTCTAAATATTTTTGAACGGTGGTCGCCAAAAAATGGCGGAACGTGGGTGCATCAGCTGGCGTCTTTCGATCCAGAGATTCGTGCTAAGCTTCGAAAGGAAAATCTGCTTACGCTGAATAATAAATTAGCCGTGGGCTTCGCTCCGCCTCGAAGCCGCACCTTCAAAATATTCGCCGTGAAAGCGACGCGAGGGCTCTAACGAACCTGGATACGGGGTTAATAATAAATCAGGAAAGTCCGAGCAGCCGGTACACGGTGTGTTTACGTCGCAGAAGAAATTCCAAAATACATATTTCCTTGCCGGACTCTCTGTACGCCACAGCGATCGCCGAAGACAATGGCACGTTGCAATTCTATTGTTTAGGGCTGCATGAAAATCGCCGATACACCGAGTGTAACGTGCGCAACCCACTCGACTAGGGATACGGGGAACAATGTAAAAAGTTCGTGTAAACGTGTACCTCGTGTCATCTTTTTTCCGAGTTATAACCACCTTTCCGTATCACGATTTTTTTAAATACTTTATAAGAACGAACTTTAATATTTGTAAAATTCTCCAGAAAACATACAATATTTGTACCTTTCATATTATAAATGTGGTAAACCGTCATGGCGGCCAAGACGTAAACAAGATTTGATCCGATTTGGCCATTTAAAATGCACGTTACGTGGATATAAAAATGTTTATATGAATTATCGTTGTTTGTCTGCCCTGGATCCGTTGGCGAATTTATCCGGGCCAGGAATATTGGCAGATAAAGTATCCCGATGAAAGCAGTTTGCCCGCTTTGAAGGCGTCGAATCTCGTAAAATAAATACCTTTCGTTACCGAGCCGGTCGAGATAATTTATTATTATACGCTGCTGTGGAAGGGGATTAAACAGAAGCGGAAGACATTAAGAAAGCGCTTCAACAAAGTAACGTTTAACCCTTTGTCGACGAGCACGAGAAGGGGGGGCAGCTATTAATTTTTCGCGAGAACGCGCAGTTTTATCGAGGAACCGGTGATTAATAATCCCAACGCGAGCGTCTCGGCGAAACCGAAGGAGATACGAGCCACGGCAGAATTCAAATTATACGATCCACGGGGTCGTGTTCTCAGACTATCGAGATTCTCGTCTCGAAACGATAAGAATGTCGCGAATGTTCGCCGATCGAACGCGAGTGCTTCCAGCGGCACGCGTAATTACGCGGAAGACGATTGGCTCGCGCAATCATTCCTAGATCTATAGGATACTCATGGTCACTCGGAGATCGACGCAGGTATGTATCACCTACCAATCAGAAGCACTTAGTATTTCAACACTAAACTCAGGAACAATAATTAAACCACACGTTTGAAAAATGATCTGCTGTTGTCGAATCCAACCGATGTTCATCTTAAGAATCATTATTGTAGCATAATTAACCAATATTAAATGAAACTTTCACCTAATCAAATATAACGTAGAAAATTCCTCTTGGAGGGTAAAACAATAACAGCAAAGTATAATATGAATTTTAGAAAGTTTATTCGAATATCAATCAACGCACTGGATATGAAAAATAATAAATGTCGTTGAAAAAGCGAATCATTATGGTTGAAAAAAGTTATGGTGCTTCGGAAAGAATTTTTGTTGTTATATTTCATTTTGGAGATACTCGAGTAAGAGAAGCAACTTTAATTATTCTTTATTATCGCTAAATCGTGACGAGGTCATTTTTACGTAAGTCTGAGGACTTTACGAGAGTGATTAGATCTGACGATAGACGGCTGGATGTCGCGAGACGGTGATTTAGAACCAGATGAGCAAGCTATGCGGAGCTGCTCGGTTTCTCTCGATTAAACACGAGGTATCGAGCATTGGTTGGCTCCCTGTTGCTCGCTTTTCGCCGGTTCGCCTTTCCTTTCCACTCGGCCCGCCATTTTTGGCTCGTCAGATCGGTCGACGCGCGTTCACCCAACATGATACGGTACATCGACGCAGAGAAAAACGAGTTTCCCTTGATTAACGGCCGATACGTGTCTTTCTACGCGAACTTTCGAAAATGCGAGCGAAAAGACCGCTAGGCGACGTCCAGTGACGCACGATTTACTACGAAACTACAAACTTCCCGAAAGAAATTTCTATCCGCGTTACGCGTACTCGAATTTCCACGAAAACTGGGACTCTTGAATATTTCTACTTAAGGGAAATTTTTGGAAAAATCGATTCTTTTCTACTACAGTGGGAAACCCCCTTAATTCGACGAACGTAATCGACGCTCGGAAGCTGTCTCGGGATGAATGAAACGGAAAATTCCCATTTTTGGGAATGCATCGGTGCGATATTTCGTGGAAATAGGACACGGGATGTTTCGAATGGATTGGGAGGCTGCTCGAAATTGGGAGTATTTGAAATGTTCGATGATCTGGAATGAATTGTCTGACGAGCTCTGAATGCGTGGAATACTCGCAGATATTGACAATTTTTAAGTAGCGATCGTACAGGGAGATTCATATAAGTTTACTGATAGGATTACTTAGGAAATTCGGGAACATATAAGCAAAATAAAATTAATATCGACACCTATAATCAAGATATACTCTTCAATTGAAAGAAAATTTTTAACATTCGGAACCTTCGCAAGAGATTTCAATGCTCGTCGCTGTGATAAGCGATGTCTCGTAGCACAGAAACCAAAACCTTTTATGTAACTCATTTTATTCTGTTCAAATTAAATCGATGACTTTAAAAAGTGTAAATTTTTGGAGTTTTGTGCGATATAGATCTCTATTTTCAAATTATATGTTTTGACCTATTTAAAAAAATCTCTCCAAGAAGGCAATGCTGATTATAAATAATTAGTAATGTTTATTCAATCGTTCAGTTTGAATTCTTATTTCGTCCCTTGTGAAATACTTCATTTTATAATTGAAATTTGTATTTAATAAGTGAGAAGCAAACAGGTGTTTATCTCATATTAAATTATTCTGGGGGGACATTATTTGTCTATTTTAAGCCCACATTTAATAACATATATACAAACTCAACATTGCGATATAACTTATCAATGTCGTTACTAATGTTAACCTGTCACCGAGTCTAGGATTATTAGAGCTGAAGAAGACAAATTGTTTGGCACGTGAACCAACATTATTACTTATTCACATGCTACATACAGGGTGCCCGGTAACTGACTCCTGACTGCACTTCGGTTATTCGACGCGAGAATATAAATAAAAAATATTAAATAAAACTCAAGTATGCATTTATTTTTCAGATAACTGATCCCTGAAACTTCAGCTGATACGTGCGACGTGAATGTGTCTGTCCATTACTAGCTACTTCTACTTGCATTGTGTGTTTCTAAACATCGATGTTGGCACGTTATTATTATAATACCATATCATAATCGATGCCTCAAAATACCCACATACATAGTAATAATAAATAATTAGCATTCTAAGATCAATTTTCTGGAAAACAAAGTATCGTTCTAAACTGAGTGTCCTGTACACATCTGCACTGCTCAAAAATAAAACTCTCTGCACACATTTCTCTCTATTTTTTTCTTATTGAATGAATCCTATTCGATAATTACTCACAGGTTTCCGCGTTCGTGACCGCTATCAACGCGTGCATCCATGTTCGTCCCCATTTTTCCGATTCGCTTGCGTCGAGAGCCAGGCATTGATCAAGCAGATCGACGCAACGCAGTATCGCCGTATTTGTACATTCTTAATCAACTCTTACCTAAAACAAAAAGGAAACGAGGGTTAATGGCGTTAATAGAGAGAGATCGTGCAATCACGCGCAGAGATCGCCGTAATACGCCTCGTAAGCGTATTCGACGATCCGACGAATGTCTGGACGGATTGAAACGTTACGACGTAATTTGTCGGGGCCACCGGGAGCTCCGAGGGTGCTCGTTCAGGTGGATCACGGTACTCTCGCGGTTATCGTAAAATTAATTAACCATTCGCAAGTACGTAAGCTTGCTCGTAACGGTTGCATTAATAAAACGTCATCGGCTCGTTGCAATTATCGTTTCGGATATATCTTCTTTTACGACAGATCTCTATTATGTGCGTGTATAAAACGATTTCCATCGACGATCCGTGTGTACACACGGATCCCCTGTCTCGCAGTGGTCACGCGAGTCGCGACTATCAAGCCGTGTTTTTTCAACGAGAGTCGTTTCTACGAGTCGACGGATTAACGATCGTCAACCTGCACGCGTTCGCCGTTCGTGCTAGGCACGGTAGAACCTCCATTATCCGCTGCAATGGAGAAAAATGCTGCTTCTACCAGAGAATTTTCGAACAATTCTCTGAATCATAAACATTCACAACGTGGAAATTCAGCAAATTATTTTTCAATCTCTTCTGAATCAAGCTTCTTTATATGTTTCGTTTTCTACCATAATGAGAATTTCTAATGGCACGAATGTTTCAAACATGCTTGTAGAAAACATTTTTAATTTCTTTCTCAATATATGAATTACTTTGGGTTATTGGGGTTTCACAGAGAAAATTTCTACTGAGCAAAATAATGACAATAATATAAATTTAATATTTTTCATGAAAATTTTTTTGCACAGAACGCAACGTCTTTTGTTTTGAAAAGACATCGGAGATAATATTATTCCTTTATCGACAAGTTATTCCCTTTTCCACATACTCAGCAACAGTCATCTATAACCGTGATGAAGAATTGCATTTGTATTTGTAATCATTAATCAGACGTTTTTGGGTGACTTTTCCATTAATGTTGCTTTGATTCCTCTGTCGAATTCAGAGTGGTCATTGAACTTTCAACGCGATTCAGTGGAAAGCCATTTGTTCGACACCGTGGTACGCAAACGTATCTTTAGAAGCTTCCACTGCACTCTCACCAAGATAAACCCGGAAGGAACATCGAATTCAGATATCTCGCGAAATTCGTGGAACTTCCTGTTGAAACAGGCGTCGCGATTACGTGTCGATTCTCGGAAAACGACGCGTCATCGGGTCCCGATAGCAGCCTCCGGCGGCTATGCATGCCAGGTGATCGATCCGTCCAGTGAATTTCGCAATGGAGATAATGAATACGTGTCGTGCGTCGCGATCGATCAAGGAGATCGATACACCGCGATACGCCTGGTTTATGTTGGGGCTTGACGGTCGACCTGCAGAACGGTCAACCAATTGACAAGCGCCGCAGCGATCGATGGGGCCCGAAAAGAGATCGA
This sequence comes from Colletes latitarsis, assembly GCF_051014445.1. NCBI lineage: Eukaryota > Metazoa > Arthropoda > Insecta > Hymenoptera > Colletidae > Colletes > Colletes latitarsis. Next base: position 16,327,076 of record NC_135139.1, on the reverse strand, counting down.
GACGCGACAACGATCTATGATTTTAAGGAGCTATAAAACGATTACTGTTACTCTGAAACGAGGAGGACGCCGAAAAATGGCGAGAAACTCTTCTTCGATGAAACAATATTAACACTTCGGCTGTCACGTTCATATATGAATAATGGTTAATTCTCAAGTTGAGATACAAAAAATAAGTACTCAAACAAATTTTGAATTATGTAATTTACAATGATTTAAAATCAAAATTTTAGTCTTGCAGAATATTATATGATCTACCAGCGAGCATGTTAAAATATATTTCCACGAAACTGTAACAAAGTTTATTGAAATTCCGTGATTAGTTTAACCACGCCACGACCTTCTAACGCAAACAAAGATACCAAAAAATGAACCGAGTCACCTTCGCGTAAAACCTTGAAACACTCGCGTGAGAGCTTCGATCTTTACCTGCACGCGGGTACCCCACAATTCCTATAATTTTTCAAAATTGTAGTCTAACGATTTCGAAACATATCCCTAGCGCCTAAAACTTCAAACAAACGCGAAGAAGAGAGAATGAGTGATTCTTTCGAACGTCTAGACTCCCTTAGCTCGAGGTAAGGGAGCAGACCGATGGACTGGCCGGTTGCTACGGCGAGGAGCTTTTCTTCTCGAATTGAACGGCCTATTAGCGGGCTAACTACTTGATTGCGCTTGAGTACCGCTTAATGCTTGACCTATAAACTGCTCCACCTTTGCACCTCCGCCGCGACATTGTTCGCGATCGAGGGCCCGGCGAAATGGGGGGACAAATGATTCTAAACACCCAACGGCTGCGAAAAACGAGCCCACGGCGGTGGCTGTGAAGGAGATCGATGCACGAGGGGGAATTCGAATGCACTCGAATCGGGCACTCGTGGATCTCGAGAAAGGCCCTCGAACCGCGCCGAACTTTTCGCCGCAATGCGACGAGCGGTAAGCACCGTACGTGCGAGCGAGCGTAACTTTCGCGCCACCAAAGCGACGTTGAGAGAAAAAAAAAAGAAGCGCGAGCTTAAAGCCAGACGGATGACAAGGAGGATTCGTAACGGTCCCGAATTTCGCGTCACGGAGACAATTTGATCTCCTGCTCCCCTCTAAGCGCGATCGTCCTCCGCTCTTCCAGACTGCGCTCCAAATATGGCCACGATGTTTCGCCATCGCGGACGACGTTCAGTGCTCCCTAAAGCCGCTCTCCACAGGATCGTGATCACCCAGAATAAGAAGGGGCGCTTGTTAGGGGGCACCGTGTCGTAAATACGCGAACAGGTGCCCCTAATGTTTCTTTTTTATTAATTCAAGTGTGTTTGTAATCTGGATTTAATTGATTGTGAGCAAATGTGAGTAGAGGCTTTTTAGAGGAGAACAACCCTTCATATATTAGGAAGTTTAGCTATCTGAATCTATTTCTTAGTTTGTCTCTGGTCATGAATTTGAACAAGATTACTAAAATAAGTACCAAAACAAATTTTAAATTACGTAGTTTACAATTAAAAAAAAATTTTAGTCTTGCAGAATAAAACTGTTCTGAGTAGGATAAAATCAATGATAACAATGTTAAAACGAATTATTGAGTGTTATGTAGAGTGAAACCCACGAACGTAGTGTCCAAGATAAAGTTCGAAGAACCAGTATTTTTCTAGCAGACTGGACGAGTAAGTCCTCGAAATAAATGGATGTGACAGGGGTCCAGCCCAGACCATGCGACACGTATATTTATTGTATATCGTATTATGCATACGTGTTGTTCTCCGTGTTCCTTTTCCTTGTAAACGTGGAATATTGGCTCTCACCGCCCAAACGTATGCCGACCTCTGCTCTAAGCGATAGTGTCTGCGTTCGGTCTCGTCTTTACCACTACTCCCCCACGTTCAATTTACTCCTGGGATATTACTATTCTCGTCAAGCTGTACAGTAAAAAAATCTTTATACGATCGTCGTACGCAACCGGACAGGTTCATATAACGTGCACTGTGCAGAGATGGTAAGTAGCCAAGTACCTACAAACTTTTCGACACAGGAACGAGGGGGTGAGTTGCTCTAAAAATCTCCATCTTTAAATTCTTAAGCCATCGACAATTTTGGTGACTGGAAATGTATAATAATTACACTGCAAATTCATTTTATTGATAGAATTAATGAAATGGGATCTTTGTAGAAGGTTGCCTCAACCCCTAAATATAGTAACTTGTATCTTACTGTATTTCTTATATTTTTGCATATTAAGTACATTCTGGAGTTTTGTGAGAATTAAAATTTCCCATAAATGCATGAACATCCACAGTCTAATAATAATAGACTATAAAATTCATCTTAATTTATATAACGTCGAAAATTAAATTCAATGAATGCAGATTTTTCGTCCATTTTGTCTATTCAAAATCAGAGATTGGATGAAACTATCAAATCATTCTATTCAAATCGAGTGATCATATATCGGTGTCGCCTTTCATTTTTCGTCGGGCCCGAGCAGGACCTCCCCCAATGGTGAGGATAGGAACGATCTTCTATGGAGTGAAACCAAACGATCGTACAACGAATCTTTACCCTGCGAACACATCAACCGCCAAAGCATCGTACGCGACCAACTCCGGGCCTTATTACGGAGGAGTCGCGACTAATTATTTCGTCCACGCGATTGCATTAAGTAACGGCGTTCCTCGTTACGTTTGATCCATCGACCGACGTGTAATTAATCGCATGGCCGTGTCGGAATATCGCGAGAGAGCCATGCGGTCACACGCCGCCACTTCGCAGCCATATGCAGAACGCGGTCGAAAGAGCTGGGTCCTTTTGATGTCGACCCTCCGATGTCATTAACATTACTCCCCTCCCCCCTCCCGGCCGCGTTACTCTTTTACGCAAAGGAAGACAGATACAGAGAAGTTTAAGAACGGACCTGTACGTTCCGCGCCCGGAACCGGTTTACCCAGCCTCTCTTTTTGCTCCGTCGTATCTCGACGTTTGTTGTTCTTCCCGATCTTCCTGCACCCTTCTTTGGCCGCCGTACCGTTCGCAGCGGGGAAATTGAGACGTCTGGAGGCCGACGTCCATCCTCGTTCTCTCTCGCGCGTCGCGTATTCTGAATAACGTCCTCGATCTAATTCGATTGGCGAAAAAAGAACCGTTCCGGAGTGATCCGGGGGGCGAGAAATCGAACCGGAGAATTGGACGTCGTATTTATCGATTAGGGCCTTCCTCCCCCACAAATACGACGCGAGGGAAACTCGATGAAGAAAAATGTCGGGGAGAATCGAAATAGAAAGTTCGTAGCTACCGATGTGGGTTAAATATAATATGTAAAATATAGTTTTCCGAATTAAGAATACACGCGTTTGTGAATTTCCAAGCTAGAAATTCCGACCTCAGGATTACTTAACTTGTTTACAGAGCACGTGTGTGGATTCAGCACGTGTAAATAGCAAAAAAAGACCGCATAAATATGCGTATGCGACTCGTTTAACCCTGTTTCCAAGTTGCAGTTATTCTAGTGTGCCAATAACTGCCGTGAGAAATTGCGCTCGTTTAGCCGATTTCCGCGGTACGCCGCTTCCGGTTGTCCCGACGGTTGTCACCTTGGAAAACAGAGTGAATTGGATTCCACGGGAATCTGTCAGAGAAGCTCGGCTTCTAACGTTGTTTGGATGGTCTTTCGGATGGAATTTCAGAGAAAAGAACTAGATTACGGAAACGGTAAACTCGCCAGATAACGATACGAAACGTTCGATACGTCCCTGCAATCCTTCTTAGATAGGAGATACCTTATCGATGAAAGTCGACGACGGCATTTCTCTCTGGAAAAAACGATTTATTCTCATCGGCGCAATAGCGAGCGGGATTACTCGATTGCTCGGATATCGTTCGCTTTATAAAACCGTAATCGCCTTCTGGCTTGGCCGTAAGATTGGAAAATTTTCACTCGAACGATACGTGGCGTGCAATGACGTCGAAAACACTGCAAGGAATTATAGTTCAGAGTGGAACACGATCAACAACAGGAACAAATTTATCTACTATCGCTAGTCGTTGATATAAATTTATTGTTGTGCGAAAGAAATACTTAAACTTTAACCATTTTCAGTATTGGTACATTTCCTTCTTCGTTGCATAGATTTTTGTTTAATTTTCCCCATAGAAAAAGTGTGTTACTGAAAATAGTAATACAAAACTTTTATCGAAAACTGGCGATAGTAGATTAAAACTCTGATTTAAACTATCGTTTCCTCAGGAGTTTTCATCGTTAAAACTTCGTTCATTAATATCTTGGAACAGTAGAACCACGATTACTGCGGGAAATCGGAAAATTCAGACAATAATCGAAGTAATCAACCTAATCAGTAACAGCCCCCCACAGTCTTACCCCCGCTATTACGTTCGATCTTTGTGCAATAATCGAGGTACTACTGTAAATGTAAGCTATAGGCCATATATTATACTCTTTTTTCTTAGAATTCGATTTTCTCTCGAATGAGATGGAAAGATGCATTTCCATTTAAAAAATAGACAGTTGTAAGGAAACGATTCAAAAGGACCTTCGAAAATATACTTTTGTTGTGCAAAGATGCTTAGGGGTAAATATTTAGGGGTGAAAAACGTTATTTAGTATTTTGTTGCGAGGGGAGGGTAAGTTTCGGTTCGGTCGACGCTGGTATCCACAGATTTTCTCTGTGTTTTCTCTGTCTACGGAACGATAACGCTAATTAAATACGAGTCGCACTGACAACAGGACAAGCCCGCCCGTCTAACGAGGCTGGTAATTACGCAACGGCTTCATCTTCGCAAAACCATCGCAAAAACCGCCCCGTCGTCGTTGCGGAACATTATTCCGGATTTAATCGTCGCCCCGAAAGATCCTGCTGAAGAATATCTATGCACTCCACGGACAAACATGCACGATCCGAGCAATTTTAGTAAACGACAATAACAGTTATAATTATGTTAGATTGCAACGAGTGGTTTAATACTAGCGGCCAAGTGTGAGTGCAGCTAATTCTGTCACTGGTCCAGTTATCGTTAAATTTTATCTTATTTTTTATTAACTCTACTAGACTTTGTATAGACCTCTTCATATGTCAGTCAATCATTCTAGATCCTTATTATTTAAAAAATTCTACTTTGATTTTCTGCTTTCAAAATACAAATTTGTGGAGACACTGTTAAGTATAAAGACATCAAATATAGATACATATGAAGAAAGTTGCCTATACAAATTAGGTTTATCATGAAGAAATATAGAAGCAGTATACTAGTAAATTATACACCACAACATACTTGATTAAAGGTTTCCAATTTTAAATAAATAAATTTACTTTCTGCTCATAAATCGAAGGACCAAAAATGTGGATGTACAGAGGTGTAATTAACCCACAATTCCTCTCATCATCTTTCCAGCTCTGTACAGTACCAAACAGCGCGTTAAGGTTAGTCTCGATGCGCACCTCCCTTGCGCATGTAAATGTAAACTCAACGATGGCGGCGATGGAGACTCAAGTCGAATTAAGACCGAATATCGTTGTTTCGTAACTGACGTATCACGACGATTTCGTATCGTGTCCCAGCGATAACGTGGCTTTCAATCGTCGACGGAATAGTCAGCCAGAAATATTCGGGACAGGAATTCAAGAGGCGTTCACGAAGCGACGTCAAAAGCGTATTACAAAAGGACACGCTGCGCCGCGAGATCGTGCTGGCGTTCGAAGCACAGCGGAGGGAAAGCAGATAGCGGGGAAAAGTAGCTCCTTGAAGTAATGTCAACTTTTATATAACGGCCATTGTCAGGTGGCAGTCGAGTTCAGTGGAAGTGCGTTACGATTCCCGGAGCACTCGAGCCTCGTCGCCAGAAGTAAAATCGCGTCGCGTTACGAGGCACGCACACGCGCGTTACTCGCATACCACCGACAAATACTTCTCATTGAACGCGCAGTATCGCGAATCGCGATATACAGGGTGACCATCACGAAACCATCGACGAAATTTTTCTTGTAAATTCGTTGCTTGCTCCACCCATCTCCACTTTCACATCGTCATTTTGAACAATGGTCCAGCCACCAATCAGACCAGCATTCCTTTCATTAGCCACCTTCTCGCGAATGCACAGTACACGTATATTTTAAGTATTCCCATTTATACTCTACAACTCATACATTTAACCATTATTTCTAATTTAAAATAAGTGGTTGAGTGGTACCGTTTGAAACGAAGTTTTCTCGAAAAGCAAAATAAAATGTTCTCTTTCAAGGCGGGTAACGCGTATCACGTTCGAAAAGGGCGCTCTCCATATACTAATGATAATCGCTCGAAAGCAACGAAACCGTAATGCGCCATAGCGAGCCGGATCGAGGGAAATTGGATCCTATCGTGATCGATCGGTCGAGGGGGCAGCGCGGGCCGACAACAAATCGATCGCTCGTCCGCGAGTTCTTTCCTTACAACACGGTAATCCTAGCGTGTCGAACGGCATTTGAATTCTCCCCTGTTCACCGAAGCCGAAAATCCAATGCGCACATGGCGAATTTGGGGAAGCGCCGGCCGAAACGCCATTAACGGCGAGAACGCATTTTGATATATACAGCGGGAATTACCGTCGGGATCAGATGGGTGGAAATTTGATCAGCGTTAATCCGAAGTAATTAGCTTGCCGCGACGTGGCGTTGTTTATTGGATAAGAAAGAAACCCCCTGCAAAACCGGTTACCCCTACGACGTATCGTGTTAAGTGGGTCAACGACGCGTATGGCATCTGCGTGGAAACGGAAAACGCACAAACTAAGCGTGTCCACTGAAATCTGACAACTTCATCCATCGAATGGGAGAGCTTTATTCCAGCCATAGGATGCTCGGGGTACAATAACGTTCATAAGTATCTATCGGAAAGCTTCAATCATTTTTCGAGTAAAAGATAATAATTTTCATTCAATATAAAGTGTAACATTTTTTATGTCAATTAAAAAAAAAATACTTTTCTGTGTATCCAAAATAATTGAAGACGATCTGGAGTTTCGAGTAGACCTAATATTTGCTCGCCTTTGATATGGCAGAAGTATTTACATAGCCAAAATTGTTACCTTGTTTGTGATTTCGATTTAGATGTATAGTTTACGAGATGTCTAGGCCAAATCACATTTTTAGAATTTTTGTCTGCTCGTTCTGAATCAACTCAAATACAGAATATAGTGGAAGTATGCGATCGAGTATGATTTGGCTGACGCGTCTGTTGAATATCCATTTTCTGAATACCATGAATAACACTAGAACTACCAAAAATGACTCGTAATTTTTAATAAAAACCATAGCTCACTATAAGAGAATGAATAAATATTCCATAATTGTCAGTAGCTCTAGCGTTAATAAAAATTACCTACGTGATTCCTAAAATAGCTCAAGCACCCTCTGCGTCAAATTCGGCCACATTCCACCCGTGGTCGAACACTTTGCTAATTACAATAAAAGAAAGTGACGCTGACGAACAACCCCTCCCACCAGGAGTCCGTCGTCAAATTTGCTAATCGCAATTACAGTTAGCAAAACCCTGCGAGTGCCGTCCTCGTCGTTAAGTAAAAGAGTTTCTATTTTCACGGTGCATAGTTTAAAACAACCCCTCGTTTCGAGGCGAAGGCCAGCGGGCGTCGGTCCCTCAAATCACGGGTCTAGCGGCGCGCTGGCCGCGGGGTGGGCGAGAAACGGGCGCAGCCGGGCTCGAATTCCCGGCTAAAAGCGAGAACGCATCCGGGGCATTAGCGAGGTGTCTATTTTCATTTAAGGTAGGAGCCGGCTAGGGGTCAGATGGCGATAATTTGGTCGGTAATAGTCGCGGCTCGTACGCGCAGTCTGCAGGCTGCGTTCGGGGCTAACAGACCGACCACGGTCGACGAGGACGCCGGCGAGGGCGTAAGAGGGCACAGGGGTTGTCGGAGCCAGGAACCAGGGCGGTCCGGGTGGACGAGGGGAGGGAGGGCGATTCGCCGCGGGGGAAATGAAAATAAATGATAGCGACGCCCGTAATTAATTTAACGCGCGAGAACGGACTGCGAGGCGACTCGAGCGGGCTGCTTTATACGCGACGCGCGTATAAACATGCCTGGCTCGTGTGCGTGCTCGGCTACCTACGACGCAGCCGGATTACGCGTACCTCGTTTGCTGCACAGGGTGTCCTGGAAAAATATTTCCTTCTGCCTCGACGAAGAACCGAGCTGCCTCGGGTCCAGAAACAGCGTCGCGAATCATCGACGAAAAGGAACGCCGAGTTTGCGAAATGTTTTCGCAAACCCTGCTTCCGCTTCCTGGAGGTCCAACCTCGCGATAATCGATACCGTTTCCCCCGGCCCCCGAAGAGTTACGAGTTTGTTTTCTTCGCGCCGGTCCGTGTTTATTGTTCAACCTACTTTCCCGAATTCTGTTTAGCGTTATTACAATTAGGAACGAACTTCCGAGCGCCGCTCGTCTTCGTCGACGATACCCACGTCCTACGCGAACTCCGCCAGAAAGATACTGGGAGCTGAAGTTACGATCGGGCGCGTAAACCTTGAAGAGACGTTGTTGTTTGTAATGAAATTTTAATCCCAATTTGTTACGGTTCGGTGGAAACTATTAAAAGATTATGAGCCCACGTTGCGTTACTCTGGGACAATCACCCGTGTTGAGATTTGGAATAAGTCCCTTGCAATTTTATTGTAATGAATACAAGTTGATGAACGAGTTGCATATTTGGAGATTGGGACACTTGAGACCTTCGAAACTCTACGTTCACTGAATGTAATGTCGCGACAGTATCCGCGCTCGTCGCCAGAGGGCTACGCTCGACCTTTCTCTCTCGCAAGTACTCGAGCGACTACCTATTATAACATTAAAAAAGTATATTACCCCGATTGCTGTAAAAGTTTTGAAGCGATTGGCATCTAGATGCAGTCTAATAAAATGGAGTCAAATGTTGAGCTTTGAACTTTAAATTTGACTAACCGTGGCCTAGCATTAGGTAATTTAGAGGGCAACATCCTCACCCCGTGCATCGTTGGGCTGAAATTTATTCGTCACGAAGGAAAAGTAGTTACCCCAACGATCTAATAGCGATATCCGAGCTTTAGTGACTGCGTAAATCCCCGATACCCGAACCAACGAATACGAGCAAATCTCATTAACAATTCGCGGGTGGCGAGCGCGGGCGTACGTCGAACGCAGCCGAATATAAAGCCTTCGGTAATATCTAAACGACAAATAGCCCCGAAATCTCATTAATAAATCGCTCGCGTGTATGGTGGGACAGCCGGGCGTTTATCGAATATACGATTCGTACTCGGTAAACCACGACAATCCCATTCGCGATGTTATTGCGTGCACGCGTTTTGCCATACCGATGCCGCTTGGAGCAACATTATCTCATGCTGTACACTGATTCTTCCCCTTAAGTTTGTTACCCTGCAGTTTCGTATCTTTGGGTTCCTCCATCAGCTGCACACCACATACGACTAACAAGGAGAGGTTTTGAGGCTTAACGCTGATTGATCGGGTTTGGCTCGGTGATAGAGCTTGAAAAATTGAAACTAATAATACCCGGGGTTTGTAGGCAGATGGCTTACAATTGTTTAGATATCGTCGATCTTAGGAATGACGAAGTATGACTGTGTTTGTTGGAATCTTTTTTCTAATTTACTTTTCAAACATACACTTAAATATAATGTTCTATTTTTGAATTTAATGAATTTAATATCTACTTCGACTTACTCCACTCACTCAGTTTGAAGACGATTGAAATAAATTTAAATTTAATTTTCTCCCATTCCCATTAAAGTCGAATAAAGAACTCCTTTCAATGAACTCAGGAATGCAACACCCAGGACGAGGATATTCGACGCAGCGACGAAGAATCTGAATGAAAAATCGACGATTATAGCTCGTATTTCTATTTTTTACTTTTAATAAATTTTCCACGAGGAGTCAAATATTCTTAAATTCTTCGCAAGATGTCCCCTGTATTGGATATCTCTGCTCGAGCGTGATTTCAAATCTATCCTCCCGTGAACTGTCCTAAACTTCTCGAGCGTTATTACACCCAAGAAATGAAAAAGTCGATCAACCCCCCAGATAAATTCCGAGTACGCGCGGAGAGTTACACGACTTCATAAGCCATCGTTGGCGTCCACACACTGTCGCCACCGATACGAACGTACGGTATTCCCGTACGTTCATCGTACACTTTATTGTGAGCGATGTTATTGGAGGCCGTAATGGCGCGGGGCCATGTTTCCCTGGGCAAACAAGCTCAAACGAGACACATAGTCGCGCGTGTACGCTACCGCGTATTACTGCGCGCGCGTATTTGCATAGGAACGGGCGATGGAGGAGCCTTTATGCCCGTGGCTGTTTCCTCGGACGCGAAAAACTAGCAAGGGGAAGCAAGAAAGGGAGCAGGCCTAATCAAATGGAGCTCTCGAGCGTCTTTCCTCGATCCACTGACACGCCGCTGTTCCTCTTGCATCGCTGCGTTCGCGACGAACACATTACTGTCTCGCTTCTTGCAACCAAATGGGGATCGCCGTATTGCGTGTAGCGTGGTCTGCGCAGAACTTTGTTCTCGAAACTCGTCGAGTTTAAACGGACCGTTTAAAAGGGAGTTTAATTACAAGTTTGCGGGATGGAACTATTCTTCGAAGACCCCTCTAATTTTTAAACTACTTCTTAGTGGTTTTCGATGGAACATAATATCATGTAAAAGAAATAATGATAACATCGTTGTCACAAAACTTTAAAAAAGACAATGTAGGGATATTCCATGACAATTAGATCAACATATTATGAAATTTAGGATCCTATATGGGAGTGTGCATACTTTTATCTAGCACCTTTATTCTTCTACCAAGAAAAACTCGACAATAAACGTGAAAATTCATTTCGAAATCAAAACAAATAGAGAAACAAAACCTCAAGCAAAATTAATATAATACATAAATTTACAAAAAGGAGAGAAAGGTTACAATTCGAAAATAAGTACAAAACGAATGCAGCCAACTTTTTGTTGCAATATTTTTCTCCTTTTTATAAATCTACATAAAGTATCCCACAGTCACTGCCAATGAACGACATAGCTAATAATAACATGGAGGCACGTAGCTATGAAATTTCTTAGAAGGGCGAAAAAAATATTTCTTTCAATTCTCGACGTGTATGGACCCTATTATGGAACGTGACGCGCGAGTCTCTCTTCTGGTAATCAGCCAGGTCTTCGAACGCGTATCGGAAAACGTTGGCAGTTGGTTGAAACGTCCTCTTCATCCAGGCAAAGAGAGGCTAATTTTTTTAATCGACTCCGTGGAAGAAGAAACTGACGATCGCGTTGCCGCGCTCGTCGTCTTGACGCTCTGGGAAATTTCCTTCCGGACATTTGCGCGAGAGCTCGAGATTGCTATTATTAGAAGCGCCTATTGGGTAACGATTGACGCTGTCAACGAGCGTCGCAATTGCGTCAACGTCAGCTTCAACGTCAGCCAACGAGATTGAGATTCGACATATTTCAGAGTAAAACTTTGCTAAGAACCGAGAAGAATCCGGTTCTTCGTTTTCTGATTCGACGCTGAAACGTCGAAACGAGTCGAAGTAACGATTTTCGACGCGTGGAGAAGTTTGTACGATCGTTAGATGGCTTTGAGAAATGTTTCTAACATATGTGTGTAACATATGCACACGACAAATTTTTACCAGCTTCGTTCTTCGAAGAATCGATAATAAAACCTCGATGGAACGAATATAGAATCGAAAAATTACAATTATAGAACCGACGTAAAATCGATACAAGAACCGATATCGTGAAATCGATTCGTTATAATGGCTATTCCGAATAACGCTTCTTTCGAACCGTTTCTCTTGAAACAGTTCTTACCAAACCCGATACTGTAATTATTTTCAGTCCCCGATTCGAAGACTACAGTTCTACTAATTGCAATTACTTAGTCGCGATTGTAATTACGCAGTTATTACACAATTATACAATTATAATTACCATTTGTTAATTACGGATGTAACTGCAGATGGCACGTTTCTAATCTTAATCATTATTAGTAATTAAAATACATTTTGCCCAACGTTTCCGAGCAAAAGAGAAATTGCTGGAGTCTACGAAGCTGCAACACCCATTCGGGTGATTTAAAGATGTTAGAAATGAAACACAGACATCGTCGTAGCTGTTCGTGCTTCCGCTCGTTTGCTTGAAACAAAACGCTGAAAGGCGAACGTGACGCACGGCCATATTTATATAGATGGAACGACGAAGACCCTTTAACCCAATGACTGTTTTCTGGAGCGTGTAAACCTCGTGAAAAAGAAGGTAAAAAAAGGGCAAGAATTTTGCCCTAAAGGCCAATTTGCACTCTGCTACCATGTCGCCGATTCCAGATAATATTTAACAATAGTTAACAATATTTTAATGACTGCTTTTCTGTCCTGCAAACCCTAACCGTCACATTATAAGCAAATATGTATAGCATTGAGAAGAATACAATAGCTTCCATGAAATAAGCAAAAGGAGTCGTTTATTTAAAATAAGACGTAGGTATCGTTTAAAGTTGAGAAGGATCTGGGGGGTATTATTACAGAAACCTCGCGCCATTCATCCATTCATGCTTGTACAGACCGCATCATTTGAACCAAATGTATCCTTCAGGGACATTTTCTCAGATGATAATGGTACATTGAAAACAAATTCTTTTGTTCTTTAACACGTTGACTGACGGACCAAAACCGCATGATTTTCTAGAAGACCAAAATTTTGATTTTAAGCAACCGTATAACCTAAAATTTGTGTTAGTACTAACAGGAAATTCGTGAATTCTATTTAAATTTATTTTACTCCAGAATTAATTTGTACATACATGGATGACGTGGCAGTTAAAAAGTTAAGAATAAAAGTCTGTGACACAATATTGGCGACCAACCAACCAAATGGCGCCATTTCTTTATAAGTCACGCTCAGCTGAGTTGCGCAGGTGGCGCTAGTGTTTCTCGCCGCATTCTTTACAGGGCTTTTCTTTTGAGAATCTTACTCTACCAGCCTTCTATCTCAGAATAACATCATTCATTCTTTTGTAAAATACTTGACATCCTTTTTGTATATAATAAACCGTAATAAAAATGAGAAATAATGAAAGATACAATCAGGACTCAAAAGCAAATAGGTCGAGCCTAGTATTTAACAAACCTGATTCACATCAACGAAATACAGTAACTCAACATTCGTATCTCCCCTTGTGCTCAACGTCCACCTAAGAATTTTACTCTCGAGAGTTGGTATCGACAAAAAGAACTTTTTCCCAGGACCAAGAGAAAAAGACTTAATGTGAGAAATTGCCACGTTGCAAAGAAAAGGAAAAAGTGGAAAGAATAATGTGTTCTATCTTCTTTATGAAGAAGAGTTCTCACATTACAGTATGAGACGGAAATATTTTATTCCATACTCCGTTATTTGAATTTTGTAGAAAGATGGTCGTCCATCGATAGGCTCGCGAACGTGCGTTTCGAACACGATCGGAGCGTATCATTCTATGAAACTGCTCTTTTGAATCTCGTTTTCTTCCGAATTTCGTGTCGACCTAAAAGAGGCAACACCCTCTCGCGAGCACAGCCCGGTCGCTTTGAATTCCCACGAAGCTGTCCGTCGAAGCCAAAAGCAGACCCTTTGAAGCCCCTGTAATTACCGTCCGACTTCCTGGCGAACGCGGGCACGAGGGAAATAGACGGACGAAGCAGAAAAGAGTAAACTACGTCGGAGCGGGTCTTAATGACTGGTACGTTTTGTGCGTGCATCGAGACACGGGAGGCTCGAGACCGAATCACGCGACTTCCACGGAAACGAAACCAACCCCCTATGGCTGCCGCGCGCGGCACTCGGCGAACTTTTATAATAATACAGGACCATTCTGGGTAAATCGTGTAATGGATGCGTTCTTTTCTCCGCGGACGTGTAATGTTTTATCAAGGTAAACGGGGGAAATTGAAATTACAATCGCGTGCTGGCCGTGACACGACGCCAACCGCTTGTGTTTCTCCAACTGTGGAATGTTTTATTGCGATTCTTATGCGCGAGAATTAGTACGTGTCACAGGAAGAACGACGGACGCTTAGCGACGGAATTTTATTTTAATAATATACGGTCACTAAAATCAACACATTTATCGCGAAATATTTGATATGACAGTTCGAATTTTTATTTTAGGAGTAATTCATAGGAAGTTTATTTCAACAACAGTGGGTAATTTTTCAACATTGTTCTTTGAAGATAACGACTTTTGTACCATAATTAGTTAAAATAAACGTCATTTCAGAATGTATGATGCAGTATCCCCGAAACTTTACTTTCCCCCAGATCCCTTACATAAAGGAAAACTTTTGGCGCATCCCCCCGAGTAAAATTAAATTACTGTTTTGCTCCGTGCTGCTATGCGGTTCAAAACGATGAAACTCTTGTGTAGAAAACTTTATTACACATTTTCTATTTCTATTTTCCGACCTCCAAGTATTGTAATCGCCAAACATTCCCGGGGAAAAACTTTCATTTACCTTTTTCGGTAAAACGCGTTTCAAGATTTCCTTAAAATTGTTCGTGAAAGCGAACAAAATTTAATTACATGATTAAATGTTTCACAACATAAAAATTGTACGTCTGGAATAATACTGGTTTTACTCTTGACGTTTATTCGAATTAAATTTAAAATAAAAACTATGAGAAAGAGTGGCATGGCGATTAAATCTCCTATTGCGATAGCTAAAGAATAATACTAAAAACATTACATCTATCGGGTTGGGCAGAGCCTGTGAGGCGCATCGAAGTTTCTAACGCTTCATGAATCAAGCACGGGGAAGAAAAACCTCGCAGAAAATGGCGTTTGAGAAAAGGCCAAATTACAGTGCCGCGTTTCTCGGACGTTTCGTATAAGTCGACGCGAATCCTACCTGGCTCAAAAGACCGACAAGATTTAAGACGCAAAAGCCCGCGAGTTCTCGAGCGGTCATAGCGAATCGCTTTAAAACTTTTCCCTCGGCTTCTTGGATATATTGCGTGCCGGACTCGAAGCCATGAATCACGCAAAAGGCTCCATTTCCTTTCGATCGGATACCGCCACTACATCCCCCAAGGGCGATAAGGTACCGAGGTGAGGTCGACTGCGGAGGGTCAAAGGCCCTTGTCGTCGTATAGTACACATCAGCCTCCTATCGCGACATCGGCGGACTGCATCAGCCTCTCCCTGTCTCTCGCTTTGTTTGTCTGTTTAGCGTCACCCGACTCCCACGTGCAGTTTTGCGTGCTCGACGCCTCGTCCACGGCGAAAACATGCCGGTGTTGAAATGAGGAGAGGCCTCGGGTACAAAGTACGTACTTTGTGAATCGCATTTGTGAAACTAGAACTGGCAATAAAACTCTGTCAGAGATAAAGAGGACACCGGGCTGATCGAGCCGCGATCCCGCGATAAAACTACGGGGATCTCTTTTTGCAAAAAAAAATGCACGCGAAAGGGGGACACGCGTTTCGGTGGCCTCGAGAGGATCTTGGGAAAACACATTTCGATTACGCCGCGTTGAGAAAATAAAAATCAGCTTACGAACATATGGACTGACACGATACTTTAACACGTGCAACTGAGTTTAATTAATTCAAAATTGTTATACTGAAACCAGATGTTGCCGTAGGGGATTACTGCTAAATAAATGTAAAATTAACTTCGTTAAGACAGAGAGATTTTCTTTTTCTACCGGAGGGTGGATCTGCCATTACACGGGCTGTTTCGTAATGGTAAAAATGATACACGGATCCGGAGTTACTTCGCGATCGCCATATCGCGCGACTCCCGGATGAAGAATCTCGTCGTTAAAGTCATCCTCGAAACGACAAATGCTGATCCTCGTTTACGATCGTCGCGCGCGCTTTCCCCGGGACAGGATTTAAACGTTACAGCGCGCAAACGAGCCCGAACCAATAAAAACTCTGCCGTGCCGGCGTTAACTAAAATCGTCCAAAACCGGGATACACTTATTTTCATCGCGCGAAATTTGCATACGCGCGCCCGACAATGCGATTTTATAAATCGACGGACATCCGTATGATCCGGCTTATACGAATATGCGCATTATTCGGGTAACACGGATATTGGGCGACTGGTCGCGGGATACTCGTATTATTCGGATCCCGTGGATTTACCTACGACTCGGACATTACAAATATGGAATATTACAAACACCGCCGATAGGACGGCGACGCCTGAAAACTCGCAAATCGAATAATAATACAAATAATTGGGTGACATTAGCCGCGTAAATTCTGGTGTTTCGTATAATCCCGCCCATATTCGAACGGATCGAAATACGCATTTTTGAATCGACGTCGCCCTAACGAAACTTTTTAATTCGAGCAAACCAGATTAAAAATATTGCTATTTGAAATTGAGGATAATGTGGTAATTCTTCTGGAAAATTCCGTTTGTAATTTTATGTTAATCTCGTTTTTGTATATTTGGAACTTTTATGGAAAATTAATGGTGCAGAGAATCTTCGAAAGCGTAAATTTTATAAGCACGTTGCGATAATAATTAATTTTGATAATTTTACATTTGCGTGTGATGTTCACTGTGCTTCCATGGCATCTAATCTCTAAATATGATTTGTCCCTGTTCGATAGAAGAGTACAATACAAAATAAATTTTAATCTGTCCGATTTTGTGAATAAAATTTAACCAGCTCCGATCGAAGATCACGATGATCGAGCGTTCCAAGTAAATTCTCGGAGCAACAGCTTGCAAACCAGAGAACCGCGCAGCGATCTCACGGTCCATCGACGCGAAATTTCGAAACGGTGTCTCGCACGGTTCGCGGCGACGGAACCCGCGCGCGCGTAGCGGTTTTCTCAAGACTGTAGAGTTAGCGGGAAAATGCGGTTTGCGTTTCTGTTACGTCGCTCGGCTAGGGCCAGTAGACAGCCAGCGACCGCTCGACGCGATCAATAACACGTGTGTACGCACCGACACACACCGGCCGCTACGCACTTTTACATTGAACGCCGGTGTGCTGGCAGCACCCCTAACCGATCCACGACCACCGTCGCCACCACCACCGCGAACCCAGGCCACCCTCTTGCCTCTCCGCGGCCGCTTTTCGTTCTCATTCTACGCCTCTTCCTCTTTCGCCGTCAGACACGAAGCAATCCACCGCGTTACGCTCTTCTCTACGCTCTTACGCGCCAATACACGCACGCGCACGCACCCACACGCACAGCAGAGAGTCGCACGGAAACCGTATACACCCACCTGGTCGCCGATATATAAACGCGGAAACGTCCGGAGGGAATGGAAACGTGTAATTGTGTAAATGGTACAATGGCCGACCGTCCCACCCCCTCCCACCGTTAGAGAGATCGTACCGTGGAAACAAGATTCTGATTAACGCCCAAATTTTATCGCCCGTTGCCGCCTGCTCGCGCGTATCCTTCCTTTCCACTGTTTTTTTTTTTTCAACGTTCTATAATTTTTCACGCGTTGCCCCGCGTTAGACCCCCCGAGGGACGAACGAACTTTCAAAATGGCCACTTTCGGCACTCGTAGCGAAAGAATAATTTCTATGTAATGTACGTCTCGTGCATCCTGGGGCGGACGTATCAAACCCAGTTTTGTCTGGGGGCCAATTTACACCGTGTCGCAGGTGCGGATGTGTACGATTATTTTACCGCCATTTGTCGGTCACAACGACGCCGATCGTTGCGTCGTTGTGTCGCAATTTGCGCGAGATTGATAGGAAATGGCCTAAAGTGTTCGAAGCTTATTTTAACGACGTTGCTAAGAGAGGACACGCGTGAAATTGTTTCTTTGGTGTCTATATTGTGCGTTCGGACAATCCAAAACTGTGTAACCTAACATTTATGGCAATACTTATTTTTGTGACTTCAACATTCATGGATTCTATGCGAATATATTTTCTTTGACGCTTTGAGTTGAGAATTAATTCTGTTAGGTGTTTCCAGCGATCCCTCGTTAATGTTCGCTGGCTCGTGAACGTTATGTAGTTCTTTTCTAACAAATTGCATGAGTTTTCTATGGTACTTCAACTTTAAAATAAAATAAACACCAGGAATCATCAGTCTATTCTTTTGCATCTTTATTTGTAAACAAAATTCACACGTTTTCGAGAAAGTTTGGTTAAATTTATGCCTGAACATTTAATGACCAGGCTTGCAACGTTCGATATGAACAATATCGAGGGGAAAAGTAGCGAACATTAACGAGGAACCACTGTATACGTATAACGAGGCAATCAATTTGGCGCCTAGCGTTCGAGTATTTGAAATTCGAGGCGAACGCGATTTCGATACCGTCTTTTCTGCGGTGCAATAGAATGGGGAATCCTGGGGAGGATCGTGTTCCGTCGCGTGCACCATCGCATCCCAGCGCGTTCTCTGGGGGGATGAACTCGCGTCGATGAGATTCTTCTTCGCGCTAGAGATCACGGTGTGGACGTCCCGCGGACAAACGGACCACCGACACGCGAGAAAGGCGCTTTAATTTCACGTGGGAATCCATTTGAAGCGATTGAACGGGAGAGGAAGAGTAACGGAACAAAAAAAAAAATGCAAACAAAAATGACAACTATTCGAATCGTGGAATCGCAAACGTTTTATCGCGCGATCGCGACGCTGGGATTTAAATTTACCCGATTTCAGGCAATCCAATTTGGCTAATGAAACGCTTCGAGCGACGCTGTTTGTCGCTGTACGCGCTCACACACGTCGGGTCTCTTTTCCGTTCCCCGCCGCCGCTCGCGCCCTTTCTCCCGCCCCCCCTCCTCGCTCCGTAATATACAGACCGAACAGGCGGGGTAATTAAGTTGTAATTGATAAGCGTGTTATTTGGACGATATGGGCCTCCCGCGGAAAAAGAAAATTACGTTGATTCAGGGCGAACCGCTGAAATAGCCGCCGTCTCGCATTGCAACGAGCCTGACAATGAAACGCGCGCAACCGACTGCTGTTTCACGCGACCAATCCGCATGCTGATTATTCACACGAACGTGCATGGCGTGGACGGGAAACAGTTCAAAAATTTCCAACGACTCGCCCTAAAGTCGCGGCGTATTTTATTTACGATTTACTAATAAAAATGTTAAGCTTCCTCGCGAACTACCCCTTTGAATGAATTTTTTTAATAAATCTTGATCCGTCATTCGACCATAAAATGTTCCCAACTCTGATGCTGATAATATGTTACTATATTTAATTTTAAAATCAAAGAATAAATAATTCACGTTTTATTTTACATATTAATATTAAATACACTTCATCTATCTCCCCTTATAATTATTATTAAAATACCAAAAAGTATCGTTACGTATTTCAGTCAATTTTTAGTTGTAGCCACTCGTCTTTTAAATTTATGGATTCGCCATTGCACTACATACACATGCGTCCTCGAGAAAAATCGTTATAAGACGCTCAACCTCGATATCGAAAGCATTCTGATTTCCCAGAAAGACTGCAGCAGAAGTCTCTTCGATACGTGGTATTCAAAGTCGAACAACTCATGCGTTACCACGACCATATTTATGAATCTATCATGGCGATATATCAATACTCGCGGGCTTAGAAGAACTGCGTATCCCGATCTGATCTTCTTATGTAAAGCATCGAACGGCAAGATCATTTGTTCCGAGTTGCTCGAAGAAACGAAAACGCCTTCAAGAATAGACGCTATCTTTCATTGAAATCGATGCTGTACGGTATAATGTTCGCTCCTATTAACATAATCTGCAAACTGGCTAATCGACGAACTAGCAACTTCTAGGTTCTCACATATTCAATGAGCACGTTTAGATATAGCATCAGCATTAATTGAAATACGTTCAGATATGTGAATCGTACAACCGGACGCGGGTAAAATTTTTATCTACTCGACAATTTCGAATAATGAATAGAAGATGTAAAAAATTCATCCTGCATTCGACGCTCTATTTAGGTAACTTTTTTATCTAGAAAATATTCATCTTTTCTAAAAATAACAAACATTTTTTTCTTTAGAATGCAATATTTAAATCTAAGCTTTTGTTGTATAGTTAACAATCTTAATGTAATTTATTTAAATTCCTTTTTAGTTAACTTTATACTCAGCGGGAACAACGATCGAATAAATTGTGCTGTTACAATTTTTGTGTCACAGAATTAATTCCATATAGCTAGAGTAAATAAACAGCAACAAGGGAATGCATGGAAAACAATCATAATCGGTGGACGTGACGCAATAGTAAATACCAAAAAAACAACGCTAACAAGCAGCAGGTATGCGCGCACCCGCCGACAAATGCACTCGCCAGTGTGCAAGTTGCAACGGAAGTGCAGTCGTAAACTGCGTATAGGCGCAGGCCGCAATAGCTCGTAGAAAGCAACTACGTATGTATGTGTTATGGCAAGAGAAACAACGAGTCACGTTAAAATTTACGCCTGCCTCGACCGTTCGCGTGAATTAATGTACTCCTTTATAGCGAAGAAGTATAAAGCCACTTCTGAAAATTTCTTATTCAACGATTCTTTAGGGTATTATGGATTACGTCTTATTAATTTCGAAAAATACAAGAAATCTTAGGGTATGCAATCGTTTCGTTGCAAGGTGTGTACGATCGACGATGTACAAATATCTCTCGTACCTAGAATATCGATCGCGAATGCGCGGTGCATGGCGTTGAAATTAATCGTCAAGAACGATCGTTCGACGCGTCGAAAATAGCGCGTCGCGAGCACAAGCACGAAAGAGCGAGGAAAATGTCGATACGTCGGTGCAGAAAACAGCAAGGTGAATGACACGCCGACAATCGCTACGGCAGCTACAATAACGGTTCGATCAGCAAAACCTCCGCGTTCCGAGGTAATCTCGCCCACATTCCGAGCGTTCCCGTGGCCATACTGCCGCGCTTCTCGACCAAGGCGTATAATAAATATACAGAGTCTCTCAAAACGACGGTGCATGCAAATTCCTCGCGCAAAAAGAAGCTGAAAAGTCTCTTGTCATTTTCCAATACGAAGCTTCGTTTTCAAGATACGAGCATTCGAAGTTCGTGTATGACTCCGTGCGTGGAACGCGACTGGCGTACGCCAAAATCACATCGGTAAACTTTGACTACTTGCATCTCGAGAACCAGGCATCGGATTGCGGAATAGTAAAGGAATTTTCGATTTCCTTTTGCACGAAGAATCTCTGTGCTTTGGTCTTGTCTCGATATTTTAAAACATGTTGCATATATGCTATATTTATATATTGAATGTTTTCCTTATTGGGGAAAGAAAGTACAGACAGGCTTAGAAAAATTAACAATGAGTATTAAAATGTTTGCATCTCAAATTGCCTCAGATTGCAATATACCAAAGGATGAATTTTTATGTTTCGGTTAGGTCCGTCGTTTTGAAGCATTCTGTACAAATATCACCGCGAATCCGGGGAACTATAAAATTCTCTAACGATTCGGAACCCAAACGACTTCCTACTTCGCGAAATGTCCCTTGCGGTGTATTGCCCGCGCGTGTGGTGATACCGATCCCTCCTCGAGCGACCAGGAAACGTCCGCGGATTTATGCAACGTCGAATTAGCGCCAGGCGAATCGCGTAAAAGTATCGCTGTTTCTGCGGCGTAAACCGAGACACCGGGATACCCGTTCGTCCGCAAAAAGCGCGAGTTTGCGATTTACGAGCGGTCGAAGGAAAACTGCGGCAATGAGAATTGCTGCGCGGAGAAAGAACAAACGAAAGGCGACCAAGGACAGAGACAGAATTCTATCGTTCCAGCCGCTTGCTTGCTTTCTTTGCCATTTCATTTCCTGGAAACGAGTAATTGCCTTTATTGGGGGGGTTGTTTGTTGTGGATATATGTGGCCTTCGACTGAAAACTGATTTTAAATTTCTTAATAAAAATCCAAAATTCTGATTTTCGTTCTGGGGAGAGATATTTCGACAAAATTAAAAAATTTCAAATCGTTCTGGAAAAATTATTTTCGGTTGCGGGAGTCAATTACAATCATTTTTGGTGAATAGACATACCCCCAAAATCCTACGCATTTTCGAGAAAAAAAATTCTTTACCGAAAATACAATGTCTGACCAGAAGAGATGATTCCCCTGAAATTTCATGCGTATGTTTAAAACGTCATAACTCCTGAACGGATTGGAGGATTTCAATGTTTAAAAATGCAAACAACGCATGTTTTGGCGAAGAATATTAAAAAGTTCTACAAACGTTCGAAAAGTTGTGCCTTGACTCCAAAAAGTGAAAAGAACTCTATAAAAATGGTCCAATTTTGAAACGACCATAACTCCTACAATAGTGAACGTATCTCGTTGAAATTTAGCTGTGAAGTAGAGCTCATGGATACCAACGGAAAAGTATTAGACAACTTTTCCGTAGAGCGTTAAACAAATTTATGAAAAATCAAAACCGAATTTTATAGCGAACATTAGTAAGGGACTACTGTATTGTACTTTCCTCGATTTTTTCTAATGTATATAGTACTCATACCTATGTATTATGCATTCTGTACCAGAGAGTCCTTCTGATAATACTGATAATAATTTTTTTCGTACCATGATTAATTAAAGAAATAAATGTCGGGTACAATAGTGACACGTTCGATGTTTCTTCGTAATTTCGCTGGTAACGGTAGCGTCGATTAAACGAACGAGCCTCGCGCCATGAAATTCAAGTGCACGTCATGTTCGAAACCCGCGATATTTTAAATCTACCCGGCACCACGAACCCCGTACCACGATCGGGTAGAATCTCATTTCAACGGGGGCCAGACGAATCGCCGTTGAACACGCGAGTCTACCCCGTTCTACCCTCCGCACGCACACGCGAGCAGACGACATCCGGCTAATACATAATAAGGTAACACACTATAGTTCCCGTAGAAGGTGGGGAATGGTTGAAAACTTGGCCCACGCGGCCGCGGTAAATAACGGTATGGAGCGTGCGCGTAAAATTCACCGCGAGTCCGCGGCAATGTATTCAAAAGGCATCGGGTGCCGATATTATGCTAATATAATAGTCTTCTCACCCTGTGTGCCAGTCCTCTGCAGCGACAGTCTCGTCGAGAGAGAGAGAGCCAACGAGAGAGAAAGGCGCGGCGGAGGCTGGCGAAGGGAGCAAAAGGGACGAAGAAGAGGCGGAAGGGAGTCGGCTAAGATAATAATATGCGTGTACGTGAATGTACCAGACGCGTGTGCACGTACACGATGGAATTCACGCACCTGCTCCACCCCCTCCCCACACACGTCCCCGAGTTTTCAGGTCTCGCCCTTTGGGACGTAATTTGTGAGGTTTACAGGCACGAAGGGGTCGAAGGACACGCCGTAAAAGGGATTTCCAAGAGGCAGGGAGACGCGCTGCCGCCGTCGTCCAACCGAATCCGTCGACGTGCTCTCGCCGAGGGATTCCCGGGCTCGATCCTTCGATACTCGATACTTTCGGCTAAATAGATTGGCCTGTGTCGCCCCCGCGAGTCGATACCACTCGACCCTGCGAAATCCACCGCGCCAGGTCGACCGGGGTAATATTATTTTCGTCCCGCGGTAAACCCGAAAGAAAAAGCAACGGAGCCGATCTATCGTCGTTTTCGCGACGCTCTTTTTTCGCAAATATTGATCGATCGACCGCGGAGGCCGATTCGATCGCGTGTTTGCACCCGGACCGATGGCGTATCGTTTCCTCGTTGACTCACAGTTTTCGTCCGCGCGCTTTGTCAACGTTGTAATCGGCGAGCAA
Source organism: Colletes latitarsis (assembly GCF_051014445.1). Lineage (NCBI taxonomy): Eukaryota > Metazoa > Arthropoda > Insecta > Hymenoptera > Colletidae > Colletes > Colletes latitarsis. The sequence goes on along the minus strand of NC_135139.1, from coordinate 16,303,314 downwards.
TCGCGGGCTCGTTCGTCGATTATCGACCCGGCTCTCGATACTCGAACTGCAACGCGATATTTCGTACGTCGTGCGATGCATAGATGCCTCGAAACGAGAACCGCTTCGGAAACAGTGTGCCTTCGACACGATTCAAGATGGGGGAAGATTTCTCACAGGATAAATTATACAATTTTCTATTGAAGAGACATGGTTGAAATGTTGTCTTCGATGGCGAGGCCCATTAAATGGCTATCTATTTTCACTAATAAGTTCGATCTACTCTTAGTTTTTATTGGGATCACATGAATATTGTTCGTATGGTGCGTACAGCTCAAAGTTGTCCTTGAAATTAGTTACGGTGGAGTAGATTGATTGAATTATAATAATAATAGATACAATTTATTTCTTTTTGTTGAACAGTGGGTAAGAGTTCTGGATTGTTCGTACTAGCGAGCGTCAGATTCCAGTTTCTACTTAAACGTTTTGTATTTGTTGCGCGAGATTTTTGGGTGAAATAAAAATTTCTTGCCCGTCTCGGTGCCAAATAGGGGGACCGCGTTTTATTGCCCCGACGATCGACAATATCCCCGAAACAGCGCCGCGAACAAACAAGGTCTATCGGCCGACAAACTCGACGAGTTGGACAAGTTCGGTGATCGTCGCGGCGATGAATCACGCTCCCAGCACGAAAAATAAAGGGGAAAACGTGGAAACGCGGGCACCAAGGGAAGGGTCTTGAGCGCGACTTTACGCCAGCGACGGCGTAATAGGAGGCTGCGGTCGATAAGACCGAAAAGACGGACGGGTGGATGGTCGGATGAGCGAGCCGACGAGCAAGTGAATTGCTCCGCGAGGAGGGGGATGGTAGATCTGGTTACTCCACTCTCTGTTATCCGTTTGAGGCAGTTACCCCCGCTTTCAGCTCCGTTAAAGACACATAACCACGCTGGAAGAGGGGAGGGAAAAAACGAGGGAGGAGAGAAAAGAATCGAGCCGGAGGGAAAAACAACGCGATCCGTCGAGACCGACGCTATCTAAACTTCGTTCTCCCAGTAATTAATCGCGTAACGCTGTTTAATCGGGGGCACCGATTCACGCGCGACTCACATCTTACGAACGTTCCCCAAAATTATGAATATTCTTTTAACCAAAGGTTTTCATCCTCCAATTCTATGATGGATGTATTTCTTTATCGTAGGTTTTGTTACAAATTTGTGATGATAGTAACACGTAGTACTTTAAAATTTGTCTCTCGTGTATGCAAGATACTGATACAGACGATTTCGTCAACATCGAACACTGGGGGTGCAACATTTAATTTTGCAAGCTCCGACGCGCGCTTCTGGAAGTTGCGAATTAATTTCGTGAAGCTATTAGAGATACAGGTTCGAAACACAACGAGCATCAACAGTGAAATATTCTCCTGTTTGTTAAAATGAAAAATAGGAAAAAAGTGTTACTGCACGCTACGAGTCAGACTCGTTATTCTAGCCCAAGGGGGTAATGATGTAAAGGATGGCGTGTACGTATGCTGAGTGAGTGCACGTGAACACGTCGAACGTTACATCGTTACACGTGTATTATTATTTAATGAACGATTTGTTCCAGTACTTCGATTTTAAGTTCTCGATCCTTTAAACTCCCCTGCGTTTGATATACTTTCTCAGACTGTAGATGTATTAACGGGGATGAATTTTGGAACATTTCGTAATAGCCATTGTATCTTATAGAGATTTTTTGTGGAATATATACAAAATATTAGAAATTTATTTCTTCAAAATAAGAATAAAAATTATTTTGAAAAATCTAACGTACAATAAAGAGATCCCAATGCGTAAATTTGAGATTTCTTCGATGGCTTCGGAGCGCTTCAATCCGTTTCTTTGGTAGCGAGTTACGATACCGCGTCGAATGAATTTTGCAGCGGCACAACGCGTGCCCCCACCGCTTAAAATATTAATTTGCGCAGCTAAGCCACGTAAGACGTTCATCGAACGCGTTCCCGTCGGTTCAGCGGAAATTTCTAAGCCCTCAAACTGTTTATCGCGGTTAATCCGATACCGCAATCTGCAACTTTGAATCGGTCGAAAATTGCAGCTATCAATTTGTGGGGTGATTCGGTCGACATTAGGTAATTGCACCAGGATTCTATAGTACGTCGATAGTAATCGCTATTCGAGGAAAAAAGTGTACAAGTGACTATTATTAACGATGTTGCTTCCAACAAAATAATGTAGCAACAGGTCTTGTCGTCGACTATTAATTACAAACACCGGTAGAGGAAGTATAATAAAATAGCAATAAATTAACAACGTCTCGATTTCTGCTAACTAAATATCCATATTAAATTTAAAAGTTTCTGCACTGAGGGTCAGAGGTTTTCATGAAATTATAATAGAAGGAAGAAATTCATAGTGCAGAAAGTGATGGATTTGATGTCGAATAATCCCTCGATCGCCGTCAGACCGTAATTAGGGGAACACGTGTGCTACGAAAAGAAATTATATTTAGAATTATGTATGTCAGTAGACGAAAGAAAGAATTGTGGGAGGATCTTTTCTTGCGTTCCCACATGTGCGTGAATTAACTGAAAATTACCAGATACGATGATAATTTTCACATGTGTGGGAACACAAGATATGATTCTTCAACGGTCCTTTCTTTCATCCACTGACATACATAATTCTAAACGTAATTTCTTCTCGTAGTATACTTGTTTCCTTAACCGAGATCTGACGAGGACAGGCTCGAAACAAAGTCGCTAAATAAAAAGAAGCCATTATGTTAATTTGGTTCTATTGTTACTTTACTTTCTTGACACTTTCAATCAAGATACTCGTTTCTGTCGCCATTTAAACGTTTATTCTTGAACCTAAAGAGGTCTACTTTCTTAGCGCTTTCCCCAAGTGGCTATTACTGGAATAAAAAGTGTCAATTACCGCAACTTTCATTTTTTAAATGTGTCGTCCATTGAGATAATGTTTAGGTTTCAGAAATAAATTATCTAATATAATTTTATTTTATTTTTATATGCTCCTAACCACGCAGGGAAATAAAGAAGAAAGCCTAGTTTAGTATCAAGATGCGTGCACGATAAATACTGTTTTGTACATTAACTATCGTAACTGTATTCGATCCAAGACATTTGTCGAACAAGAGTGGCCCTTGTTCTTTCAGAACAAAGCGTATGTGAAACGTTTTTGCTAATTAAAAGGGCCCAATTCCTAGAATTAGCCGTACCGGCTGTCGAGACTGACTCGCCAGGGTGAAGTTTCACGATTGTATTGTTCCACGAGTCAAGAGGTACAACAGTGCATCGAAAATACTGCTTGCACTCGAGTGGTACCTCGCGAACGTCTTGACTGCGAAACAATACACAGGTTTTTCCCAGCAGGAACGAGCTGCTCCACCGTTTTGGTCCGTAGTTTTGTGAGAGACGGAACAATGGTAATTCATTGGTGATGATTATGCTGCAAGTAATGAAGTAAGATTAACAGCATACATCCCCTCAGAATTTTTTTATAGAAATTTTCGGCCAACAGTATTATTCGTTTGGAAAAAAGATAAGTTAACTGATACTTTTTTAAATAAAATTATTAATACACAGTATTCTTGTGTATTTCGAACGCAAAACCTGTCCACCGATCGTACTATAGCACGAAAAGAAATGTAATTTAAATAAAACTATGAAATTAGGCTTGAATCATGGCAAGTACCGTATTTGTCGAAATTCAGACGACTGAGAATGAAGGACTAACGCGCTCACTGTCTGGTCCCCCTGCTGCGTATCGAATAGCGTGGCGCTATGAACTCTATGTGGATCATGGACAGTGATTACTTGCGTACACTATGAAACTACATAATTTAATTAAACACGAAGCATCGATCGATTACAAATAGATCGACAGCCAATTTAGACATTAGAGTATGAAACCTCGAAGCCTTAATGTCGTTCAGATTGAACACACGTTCGCCAGACGTAATCATGCGCGGAGCCCCGTAAAAGACAGGAAATTCCCTAAACGTCCCAGACAAAGCATCGAGTTTAAAGACTGCCCTCGCAATATCGAATAATACTGCGATTAAAACCCGCGAAGGCAGTCTCATTAAGATCATTCCAGACACGCGCCGCATGGACTCTCGCTTAATAAGCGAACCACCTTTATCGCCATTGTTTCGCTAGACGCCATAAAACCCGTGTGATTCGAAACGTCGGCGAAACTTCGTCGCCTGGGAACGTAAGGGTTAGCTGTCGTCCGACCGGAACTTTTGCTTCAACATCGAGATCAGTTTCCTCGCAGACCGAGAGATCGAGAAAAAGGCACGTTCGTTAACGTTGTTACTGGTACCATTCTCGCCTAACTCTCGCTTGTGGCAGTTAAAATCATCGCTCATCGACCTACGAATTGTTTAATCAACAGCAAAGAATTCATTGTCTTGAATTTTGGAGACACTTTCCGACACTTCTTTTTGCTTTTTTTATTTTTGGATGGGATAACGTCTGGAATGTAAAGCAAATGTGATAGGATGTAATTATTCAATGGTCTCAAACACGAATTTTGAAGTACAGTGTTGGTCCCTCTAAGTAGAGAGTACTGTCAAAGTTTGTTTACTCTACAAATCCCAAAATCGTTCAAAAATCGAAGTATATATATATAGATCTTTTTTATAAATTCCACGATTCTTGTATCGTAGCTCAACTTTAAAATAGCAAAGACTGATTTGTTAATAAGCTTACGCCTTATAGTATATTCTTCAGCGATCATCAGTCCAGTTTATTTTAGTACGTTCAGCATCCGGTTCTAACGTGCTCCTTTTTCCCTATATTTAGACTTAATTTACACGTTCACATCATCGATGCAGTTCCGAACAATATCGAGGGAAAGCGAACATTAGAGAGAGTCTAGTAAGACGACACGAAGATCCATGAAATTGTTGAATTATTGTTTATAAAACCAATTACCAAACACTTTATATTATATTATTTTTTGGTAGGCCAGTCTTTATATCAAACAATACTTTTCACGTGTATTTTTATGTTCGAATTTTTGAATTAAAAAAAAGAATGGACACTTTTATGGATCACAGTGGCGAAACGGGACAAAAATTTGTAAAATCGTTTGAATTTTCAGCTCGTCGGTGGTCCGACTGGTCGAGCGAGGCTTTTGCTACGCGCGTGCATTTTCCGCGTGCGTTCCTCTCCACGGATCGTCGCGTATCGCGTGCGTGCGCGGAATGCTCTTAGAATGCACGCGGCCCGAGAGAGTTTGGGGAGGCATATCGTCGATGCAACGTTGCACGCGTGGTGAAATTCAATGCCAAAGTACGTATGCCCACGTGTGACTGCACGATAATGATATTCGACGGGTTTATTCCCCAGCCGGAGCGTAATTCTCTCCTCTGCACGCATACACAGGCTCTAGCAACGACCGCATCGTATTTTTAAAAGAATCGCATTGTGATCGACGCCGAGATCACCTTGGGCGATGCGATCGAGGAAAAAAGCGGAGGATCGAGCGTTCGTTCAACGCAAACTTTGTCACGCAAATAGCATCGCAAAAAATTTGTGCAGATTCGTGGTGTTCAATTTTCTAGATCAAATTTGTTTTACTTCAATTCACTTGAATGATAGATAAATTTGTGTTTTTGCAAATGGAAAATCCAATGAAATTTACTATCTGTTGTAACGTTTAATAATAAAGACTGCGGATGTTTTAATTCTTAAAAAATTACAAAATGCACTTGTTATGTAAAAATGTAAAAAATACTTAAAGTAAGATTGAGACAACCCTCTACAAAGCTTTCATTTCATTAATTCTATTAATAAAAATATGAATTTGCATAAAGATTCGAAAATTTAATTTTCATTTTCTTTTTTAACGTCTTTACTGCTGACCAAAGATTTAAATTTGTATTATGAAGAATAATTGAATCCTTTTTTTAAATCCATTATGTAATACGATATTTTTTTCTGTCGCCATCACGCAAGTCGCAGTTTAAGAAACGCTGGAGGGGGACGAGAATTCGTGCTCCTTTATTGAAATTCTTGATGGAGTTAGGAAATCACCGATGTCGATTGAAAGTATTCGCTTTGTCGCACGGCATAAACGCGCGCAATAATCGAGCTCCTCTCCATCGACAGAGTCAATTAAAAACATTTTATTATTGCCGGCGTCGTGTCGTCAACCTGAAATTCAATATCACTCGATTTTTCCATCAGCTCTGAAAATTGCATCGTATAATCGTTTCGTGGCACCATATAGCCAGCAAATCTCGTTCGTCAATTTACGAACGAAATTTAAACGTTTCACCGTTTATACAAGGCGTTAAGAAGTTACGAACAGACGTTCGAGACGATTGACTCGACGAAATAGGCGAAAGTATTTCATAGATACTTAAAGCGTTCGTTGTTATCTATTATCGAGACTATTAAAGGTAGTGGAAAACTTTTCCTATCTAAACGACCATAGCTAATTCCAAAATTTCTCGTACTAGCTGTTTGATTAAATTGTTTTTGTTGGGACTAAAAATTATGTCTAATTTACTTACTTGTGGAACGACTCTCGTGTATTAGTCGATGTTTGGTTAGTTCCCATTGAAGAGGGTAAAATGTGTATTGTAGGAGTTTCTTACCTGCAACAGAGAGAATTAGGTATCAGAATGAGGTGTTATATAAATTATTATGAAGATTATTGTAAGTAACTTTATTCTCAAATAATTGATCTAGAATCTTTTGGATCTATTTAAACCGTGTCATATATGTCTTCTTGTAGCTTTCAATCTAAGGTGAATATTCAAACATCTTGTTTCTCACGACAGATCATGTACAAGATAATGATTCTACACGTAAAATCTGAAGATTAAATGCAACCACTCCAAACTCAAACATTACAAAAATGTTTTCAATAAGACAGACATATAAATAAACACTCCAAGATCAAATATAAATGATTATCAAATAATGTACGATAAAATAGACATTTCAGAATTTTTTTATCGACCAATAACGCGTACACATGAAACACAGTATATTAAAAACTGAACTCTTAAATCACTCGACGTGATAAAATAAAAATATTCTTCCCCTGTTAACCAGCTAAAATTCAGGAAGGTTTGCAACATTGACTCCAATTCCCCGCCCCGTGGCTGCGTTTTACGTCCCCGGTGGCCATCAGGGGTGGCGTTTGTGCCAGCTCGCGGGGGTTGCACGCGTGGTCATTACCTATTCATAAGCCAGGATTTAAGGTTAGGTCGCGCACCCGCCGCTAAGTGCATTAATATCCATTTTAAGCAGGGACCGATGCACGGAGGGTTCGTCAGAGCCCACCCCCTCGTCGCCCTTCGCGTGCGTACATTTACTCGCGTCGTCAAGGTGTTCCCGGACAGGGAGGGAGGAGGTGGCAATGAACGAAGGCAAAAGTGACGCTGCGCTTTTCAAGCGAAATCGACATTCGCGCCGTCGAGGTTTTCATATTCACGGCGCCGTCGATGAGGACGCCTTTAAAAAGGTGCTTTATAACTGTCGTATCGTAGGCACTTTTATTATCGAAAGGCGGCGCAATAAACCCGAAGACGCTCGATTTCTTCGACGCCTCGCGAGGAAACTCCGCGCGTCCCGTTTAATTGACCATTCCGGCGGACGATTCCGAGCGACTCGTATGCAAATTTGATGGAGTAATTAGGTAACTTTCGGGACCCCGGAGAGTCTAGCATGCTCCGTCGTTTCGAATATTTATTGGCCTCCGCGTTATGGCCGGCTGGTTCCGAGATTGCGAAGCGCGCGAAGAAAAGCTCGTTTTTACTGCCGTCCGTTCGATGCGAATAACGATGCAAGACGATTCGAAAATTACGAGGGCGATACATAGTCTTTTCTTTTTATTCAACGACCGCGTTCCCTGTAACGGGCAAGTCTAACTCTACCCTCGTGTCGACACGCTCGTATTTGTAACTTAACTAGGGGGCTGTCAGACTCTCGACTTTTTATTTTAATTTATTTCTTTGGTATCAAATCTACGATAACGGTTGCAACCCTCCAGTCGAATACTTTCCATTGTGGAGAATTTATGTTCTCGAAATTGTGAATGTTTAGAAACATTTGGGTTTGAGTGTTCAGTACTATTGCAGGATTTATTTGTACACATCGTCCCCCATATTTTGCACCCGGTCTAGTCCAAACTGTCCCGAATCCGGGGTACCTCTGTTAGTTTAATTTCTCGTGGGGACACAAATATATATCTAAGATTAGAGGAGCCACGTGGCCACGATGACAGATTTCGAATGTTGTTAAAGAAAACATTTACAGTCGCCACATAATTTCCCATGCAACTTAAAACTCTTACAAACAATAGTAACAACTTTCAGACGTATGTATAATAATGTTTTCAGTCATGGAAATTTTGTTATAACATCATTGTATTTATCTGCTAAACGTCTCTAAAAAAAGATTACATCAAGCCATTGTGAAGCAAACGAAAGATCCCGTCTGCGAAGGGTTAAGTTCCTATTATTATTTGCCGTATAATTTCCGGTTCCGTGCGCGAGATCAGTGGAATCTACAACTCTCCGCGACAAAGAGACCCGTCGCGGCGAATGTTTACCGACGAAGACGTTCCGAAATTTGCACGAATTTCCCCGGCGACGTCGCAATCACGATCCCGTTTCCCAATGTCTCCCGACAATACAAAACCCGACCCGTTACCGATCGCACAAAGGCATCGAAGCATTCCCCGACGAAGGGTCGCGCGAGGGGGGTTTAGGGCGGGAACGGAGACAATCGGAGCCAAGAAAACGTAAGAAGATTCCGGAGTCGAAAGAGCAGACTCCTGTAGCTCGCGCGAAAGGTGAGGTTGAAAGCGCCCCTCCGCGCTTCCTGCCTCGTTCCCGGGCACTCTTTCTCTATCTCTCTCCGCTTTCCACGATCTATGGCCGGCTTAACTCCGGCACGCTCGTATTTTACAGAATACACACAGTCGACGGTGAGCGTGCGTGCACGTGCACGCGCCGAGGACACCAACACGACAGCGTAACCGGGGAACACCCCCCGCTGGAAATGTCTCCGAACGCTTCGGGTCCTTCCCTCCCACGCCAGCCCCCACTCGGTGCTCCAGACCGCCATCCCCCCCGAAACCTTGGCACCCCGTATAAGCTAAAAACGACCTGGTCGCTTAAGGTTTCGTTTAATCTTCCCTTATCCCACGTCCTGCCAGGTACCCGTACGATCGCACAAGATCTCGCCTCGATCCTTTTTTCCTCCTCGCCGATGGAACCGGGGGTGTGGGGGTGGGGGGATCCCTGCGACGTTTAGGACGATCCCTCTTCCAGCCGCCTGCCCCGGCACCCTGGATTTAATATTGATGAAGGGTCTACCCCGGCAGAGAATGCTTCTGCGAACCCTGTTTCTCGATACTTTCGAGACGCTGGGCGAAAGTAATTAACCCTCGCTTAGTCGCGCGAGTCAGACTAATACATATTAGGCGGGGGATGTAGTTGTTTATAATATTTCTGCCTTTTTATTACTGGGAATATCATTGGAACGATCTCTTTATTAGGATACAGCCGGGGAAAATAAATCTGTGGGCGACAGTTCTCGCGCTCGCCAGCAGAGGGCCACCTCTCTCGCAAGTACTCGATTGAACGTTCAATTTTCTAGTTGTTTTATCGTGCATTTTCCTCGTGACTGTTCCCTAACTAGCTTTGTGTGAAATGTGTATTACAAAACTAAATACATTTACTTATTGAAAATGGTATAAAATGTCTTCTTGATACTAAAGGCTAGCTCAAAACACTTTAGAACAATCTCTAACGTAGGATTCAGAAGAAATTTTCCATGGATTCTCAAATATTTCTCTGGCAATACCCTGCGTCCATTTGAATGCAAATTGAATATTCCATCCAATGAACCCCTGAACGTCCCAAATTCTCCCAAACAAAGAACCCCCCGTGTGTTTCGTATTGGAAAGCAATGTGATCCTAGTCAAATTATTTTCTTTTGAAATATGTATTTTGTATAATTTTAAACAAATGTTTGCTCTAAATTAAAGGGCAAAGAAATGTGGAGCTTCAAAGTCATAGAATCTGAATGTCTGCTAAACCTCTTCCACACATAAGAGTACAATGAGTTATTCAGGATCTAACAAGAGGAACACAAAGGTACGGAGTACATTAACATACAAAATTTGAAACTTAAATATTTTGACATAATCCTACAAGATTCTGCAACACTAGACCCATAATAAAAAAATACGACGCGTCGTATGACTTCAGAGTTCCATATTTCTTTCCCGTGACACCGGAGACGGTTGTTAAAAATTACAGAAACTACGTAACTAAGGTCCTTCAGGCGGAAGTATCGCGTGGTATCGAGAACGAGACTGCAAGATGTGATTTTACGCAGCTGCGAGTCTTAGCGTCCTACAATGCAACGTATTGAATTACAAGCTGTCAGGAGCAGAGTACATTTGTACCGTCATGCTTGCTCGTCGTCTTCCTCGTTTTTCACGGCAATTTCATTATCACTGCTCCCGGATCCGGAGTCATTCGATCAACCGTGCAGCCTACCATCTCACCAGTTTCTCTGGCCCCCGCGCAAATAAATCTAAAGCCCGCAGAGGGTGACACGACACACCGTCGTGTTCCTCTCGTCTGTTCCCGGCGAGATAGAAGTCGGTCGATCAGTCATTGCGACAGCCCTCCTGCAACGACTCCAGACAAATCGAGAGGGAGCGAGAGAAGAGAGAAAAGCCCCGGTGGCTTCGTTTCGACCCGCGGTACGCCCGGTTTGCTCTTACCCGAAGCGCGGTGCAATAAATAAATTGCAGAACTGGTGTCCAATTTGTCACACCTACGCGGTACTTTCAAATTTCCGGGACGCACGACACGCCCCGGTCCCCCGTGCGCGTTTAATTATTTAATTACATTTGCGGCGACGCCGTTATTTATGTTTTCCTGTTGCTAGAAAGGAGAAGGGCTCTGCTCACGGGACTCGCGGCGTAAGGCGGTTTCAGCGGACCCCTGTTAATTAATATTTCGATACTCGCGCACGGTGGCGAGCTAAAGTTTATATACACGCGACGCTAATTAATTGTTAAGAAGGAAGAAGTTACTGGTAATACGAATTGTTTGATTATTTCATTATTTTACACTACGCGTTTCTTTATAACGAATAACTTTAGAATTCTGTGTTTCTCGGTGATTTTACGTGTCCACTTCAAAGCAATTATAAAGTAATAATTGTTTAATATATGTCCATGTAATTATTTGAAAATTTATGCAATCCTCCATTGGGTCATTATTTTTTAAATGTTTTGAGGGAAAGTAAAAATCAACAGTAAGTAAAATAATTCAGTTGTGATTGAGAGTCCACTTAAGGGTTGAGCTGACGAAATTTTTTCTGAGATGAAAGTAAACTTCAATTACGTCTGTTTGTAGTGAAGCAAACACCTGTATCGTATAGCTATAAATGGAAATGATGTGTTATTTCGTTCTGTAATTTTAATCAGTCGACGTTATGGTGTTTGTAGGTAACTCCTGATGGAAGTTTAACGAAGAAGGAAGTACATGCGCAACAGTGGGACAGAATTTTTCGTGACGTTGGCTCGTATATCATTTTCTTGTTCAAACAGTGTTATATATTTGTGTCACATACGCATTTTATTGCACGTTCCAAGACGAATTTAACGAGCAAAGTCTCTTCTGGTTCATAGTTTACGAGACAATGCCATCGAGCCACCTGTTCCTGCATCGTAAGTTAATAGCGACGGCTATACTTGGAATTTACTGCCAGTGTGCAAGGCAAGATCTAATAATAACTGTGTGTCTGTTATTTAACTAGTTGAAAAGTACTGTGTACGTAATAATAATACACGGGTCGGGCTTTTTAAACTAGAGAACTATTTTCTGTTCTAGATAAGCTGAGATGTTATAACGACACACTGGATGGATTACGATACAGCTATGAGAGGAATAAAAATCAAGATCGACTGCTGTTTCTTACGAGCCATCCAATCAACGAGGAAACAAATGACGCCAATCTTGCAACGAAACAATAATTATATAAACAAGGTGATCAGTATTGTGGTACTAACAGGTGGCTCGTCCACTTCCGTCTCGTTTACTTATTATTTTTAATATTCTTCTCGAATTTAATTTTACGTCAAACTATTTTTAGTAAAAAACAATAGTTCACATAGTGTTTGTATTCTCTATTATATATGTTGAAATTTTATATCAAAATAAAACACTTGCAAGTATTTAGAAAATCGTCTACATTTACCTGACCAATACTGTATTTTTTATTATTCAAAAATTCCATCAACTGAACGTGTCTCCCTACAATTTTATATAATTTTGGTTTTACTGTACTTCGACAAATGAATATACATATGTCAATCATTCCTTATCGATACTACTTGACGGTTAGATTTAAATGTGTTTTTTCTTTAAATTAAATTTCAACAGAAATTAAAATAAATAATATTTACGAGTTCTTTAACTTTAAGTATGGAGTCTAAAACTCGTTACCTGATTAATTTCGTATTTTTCGCTCAAGTGATGCAATATACTCACTGTACATCTACCGTGAAACCTTTATTTCGAACTATTGTCGTTTTAACAAATATTAACTCGCAAAGAATAATACCAGCCCGTCGAATCCACGGACCATGTGCTCGGTCGTTATCTTTTCCTCTTACTTAAATCCGCTTCCCGTGGCCAAAGGAAACTCCTTTCCAACCCCGTTCCACCCCCCGCCCTCTCGTCGGCCTCTGCCCTTTTCAGCCCCTTGGTTCTTTCGTTGCTCGCGCTCGTTTCCTGAGGGACTGGTTATAAACGCTCCCGCAGAACCGGCGCCCGATATCCTCGTCGCAGGACTTTCCCAGCGCGGGCTTTCGGGGAAGGTCTTCGCAACGGAGAAACCATCGAGCGAAAAGGGACGCTCACGGTGGACACACAACGTGCCCGTCGGCCAGACGACCGGCGAGCAACCTTTGTATCGGGGGCAGCGACTGTGAATCCGGTAGCAGTCGCTGTACACAGTGTTCTTCCTGTTCGTAACGCGAAAACACGCCTCGCGACTTTGTTCCCGTGAACGGTTGCCCGACGATCCGAGGGGATGTGCGAAAAATTCAAATACCCCCCTCCAAAAATGCGAGAAACTCCCTTCGAACAACTTTCGACTACACCCAAGTTTTCCACGGAGTTTCAGATTGTTGTACAAGGATGAATTTTAATCATGCTTCGCTGCTTCTAGCATGCGAATTGCACGGATTAACAAACTTGCCGATTCTACGGGGGGATGCACGACACGATAAATCGATCCTTCTTGTCTTTCGGCGCGTGGAAGTTCCTAATGGTAACCATTTGCTTTTTCAGGCGCAGAAAAGACTAATAGTGGAGTTTCACTAGTTTTAATAATACTTAGATACGCGTCTGGTCTTTACGATGGTGGAATAGCAAGCGAACGAGAGTCGTTACGGTTTTACAGAGGTGTCGTTTTTCTGGAACATTTCAGATTACAGTGGTTACGGTAATTACGTGGAAGCAATAAAGAGATGATAATGATCCTCCTTATCGAAGATCTTCTTATCGTTACTTTACATTTAACGCCATTAAACAATACTTTGGGAGATGTATTCAAACGATTAAACATTTTATTACGCGCTTCCATAGACTGTTAAACTCTCAAGTTACGTATCGGTTATCAACTCACACAATTAGTTTCGAATTCAACTTTTACGTAAATACATAAGTATTGTAACGGACAAGAGATCGAAAAGGTGCAGCTTACAGCTTTGGAAATGAATATCGCGAGGGATATTTTTTCTCTTGGAGAAACGCGGGACAGGGGATTATCCGGGAGGACGAAACCGCGTATCGAGGAGAAAGGAAGAAAGAAATCGATCGGAATGAGAAAAACGACGGAGGCAGTTGCGAAGCACAAGAACGGAACCGCGATGGCGTGGTCAGCCAAAGGCAAAACAAGAGCCACGAGCTTTATTGACTGGAACCGATGAAAAACGAGGAGAGATCGGCCACCGTCATCGTTCCGCCGCCCCGCTCCGAAACTCCAACTTCCTGGGGCTTCGGAGTAAAACTTCTCTCCTCGCGTCTGGTATCGATGCGATAAGTAAACACGAACGATAGATACGCGACATCGTCCGACGCTGGTACATATGTGCGAGTCGTGCACGCTTTTCCGCGGATGCGAGGGTGCAACGCCCCCCTGCGGGACGGGAAAATATATCCCCGGGTTCGTTACTTCCTACGAATGTTTCTTTTCGTGATCCAACTCCTCCAGCGTCTCGAGTCTAACCGAACCTAAATATTCTTCGTATTTCGTGCGATGGAAAATTGGTGTCTTCAAGCCCCAATATTATTCATTTGATAACTAACGCTTGCATTTTGAATCACTGATAGTAATTACAGAGATACGTGAAAGCGTTTCTTAAATGCAGATCACAAAAAAGGTACGAATTTATATGAGGAAAAATTAATGTGTAAATTTTAGTTTCTTGTCTTGTGGGGAACGATTTAGATCGTTTGTGGCTACAGTGAGCAGTAAAGAGTTGATCACCAGTGACTAACCTTACTTTGGAAAACATTGATTTGGGAATCTTATTAGTATTGCTCAAATTAATACCCTTTTAAAATCGAATAACTCGTAATGGACGTCTGAATGCTTTTTAACTTGACTTTGACTACCAAATCTCGATGCAAGTAAATTCGATCGAAAAAGGGAACATTAAACGTCGCTTTCCTTTCCACGATCGATGTCGTTCCCTGTTTCCTCTTCTCAAAACTTACACGATTGTGCTTCTCGTATCGCGCAACTTATCTCGCCCGGCTCTGTGTTCTCCCAGCCTCGTTGCATAACGCGGTTTACATACCGCAATTTAAATATTCCCCTTCGGTGCGTCCCGTTGTTCGTACTTTCCGCGAAACGCTAAACGGCGCTGCTACGAAGAAATAATAAAACCGCGTACAATATACAGTCGCGTGTTGCGTTTTTTAACACGTTGCGCACGACAGAAATTACGCGACAAAAATGGTACGCTCCAAAAAGGAAAATGAAAAGCAAAGACAGCTTAGCGACGCTGGAATCGTTCACGCGTTTGCTTCAAATGGTTTGGATCCAACCCCTCGTTGAAACCAAGCTTCCTCAAACGTTATTTTCCTTGCAAGAGATAAAATCGAGATAAATAAATGCTGCTCCTTTCGATTAAATTGCAAGGTATGCCACTTGTTGCGAGAAAATTAAATACGGAAGATAAATGCTTTCGTTGCTCTGTTTTGTTTTATTAATTATTTTTAGAACTATTCGAAGCAAATTTGTAATTGAAGAAAAGTGTTTTCTGATGGGTATTTACAACGGGTACACGATTTATCGTATTAGCAGGTTCTGTGGAAGTTTGTGCAAGTAATTACGGTCCCTAAACCAAACAAACATCCAAACAATGTAACTTCCTACGGACCTAACACCCTACTTCCAATAATGGTTAAGTTATTTGAGAAACTTCTTCTAAAGAAACTATTGAGAGTATCGAAACTTCCGATCGAAAGCAAAATTATTTAAAATCCGGTTTGAACTCGTGGAATTCATAGAGATTTAAATTACTGCACCTCTATATCACCGGGGAAATCCGTGATAAATTTTTCAATAGCTATCTAAACTTTAACATTCTGCTCGAGACTCTTACGAGCAACCATAGCACAATAAGAATACGATCTACAGATGCACGCAAGTAGATGAGAATGACATCGACGGATGACTGCTCCCTCCGAGTCGCGGCTCATCGTCCAATCTACTTAATGCAATTATAGTTTGCAGATTGTTAAGACCAGCTGGTTCGATAAGAAATAAAAAGGGAATGGTCCAGCCGGGGAGAGCGACTCGGGCGGACAGGAACCGGTCACATTTTATTCGAGAAGAGGCCGGTAGTCCTGGTGCAATTTCAAAGATTGCATCGCGGGCGGACGATGACGACTGGCAGTGACATTGCTCGCGATCGACTTCCGGTTTCGCTGGAAACCGCAGTGCGAAAGATTAACGACGTATCGTGTCCGCCGTCATGCCCAACGAGCATCGAACGTTGGACAGTCCTGTCGATTCCTTTGGGACTCCGACGATGAAACGGAGGGAAGGAGCAACGATCGATCACGTTCCTTCGCGAGAGACGGAACCGTTCGTCGGTGGAACGAACAGTCGCGGATGTATCCTTACGCGATACGAACAGAGTGAAGTTTAATTTTGGAGAGACAATCTCTGGTGAAAAGAAAAATTTTGAAGTCGAGATATCGAATATTCCAATACGAGTTCATCCATTTCAGACACTTCTCAAATTTGTAATTTAAAACGATAGACTGAACAGAGGTGGAAATTTAAAAAATAGATTGAACGTTATAGTGTCTTTGTTAAGAATAGTTTGAAGTTTTGTGTGTGCAATTACTCTACGAATTCCGCAGCGACAATTGCAATCGCGTCGATACCAGCGATTTTATTTGCTTTTCTGCGATTCCAACTTCAACGTTTCCGTCCCGTCTTCATCTTCCGAACGTCACTTCCGATAACGAAGATGAAACAAACGTTTTCCCGGTCGATGGAAGCTCGCGATATTAGCTGTCAGTGCTCGTTCCGCGTAAACGGAACCGTTCAAAAAATAATACCGCCACTGCTGTATGTACAATGTAATTCCTCATCGAACGATATCGACCGAGTAATCAATATCCGCGAGGAATTTCATCCTACGGCTGAGTTTATTAGGAACGCTAACGAACGACGCTGTTCGAGGCTACGAAAATCCAATCTATCGATTTGTATCGTCCGTGATTTCTTTTTTGCTTCAAATTAACGAAACACTTCGTTTGTACTATTCCGATTGCGATTTCCAGAAACGTAGGTGGCAAATATTTGTTAGCGTACACTCTCAGTATAGAAGTCACCTTCTAATTATGCTCGAATGTACCACTATTTTAGTTTTAAATGCTTAGTTATTATATTCTGAAATAATTGCTTCACACTAACTGGAAAAATTTATTTAACATTAAACTTTAAACACGTGCAGTTCTGGAACTACTGGTGTTTTATTAATAATTGAGCCACTGTTGGAAGCGGCAAAGCCTCCCCTTTAAAATGGCTTTTGGTTTTTGTCGATCCGACTTTCCGTTTTCGAGATATCGTAATTTATGTTAAAGGTAATTTTTCTAATTCGACTATCTCTGTCTTCGTCTGACGCGTCGGACCTCCTTCTCGCATGTTGACCCACTAACTGAGTGACCGAGTGACGTTACGTTTACTATTAACTACGATCACGTGCGGTCAATGACCTCGCGACGTAAACAAACGCTTCGGACCCTTATATCTCCGAAACTAGCCACCGCATCGACTTGAAACTAAAATCACTATATCTCTGGAACTAATAAAGCTATCGACTCTCACAAACGCTCGTTTTAAAGGGTATTTCATCCTCTATCCAATGACTATACCAGCTATTATAATTTATTCTGTCTTCCATATTTATTTTGATATTTACTTTGACGCTATATACCTAAACAAATTTCAACTAATTTACTGTAAAATTACTGAATATTTTCGTACAAATTTAAAAAATGCATGCTTTAAGAAATAATTTACGACACAAAAGAGGTATATCTTACGAATAAACTTTAAAATACAACTTTCTATACACACAATGCAAAAATTCGAAGTACCTTGCCTCGTAAAAGATAAAAAGAAAGACCGGTATATTAGTAGGAATGGTTATACACAAAACGTCAGTACGTTTAACGTTAAACGAAATACGCGAAGAGGGTATTCGTGCAGCCCGGTTATTGACGCAAAGGATTAACAAGGCAGAGATTTATTTTTGCGCCTCGACGAAACGAATCCAGCAATTCCGGCGATTCGCGAGAAAAATAGCCAAGAGGCAACGAGGTTTCGAAAAGAGCCGCGTTATTGAATCCTCGGCGAACGGCACAAGGGAAGTGGAGCAATTTCTCGACGCGTACGCGCGACACCTCGAGCACACGAGCGTCGGGGAACCGGTGCTTTCCAGCGTCGCGCGACGAATCAGTGCTCATCAAGGCCCAGCGTGCTTCCGCAGCCACCCCTGACGAACCGGAGGCGCACGATTCAAAAGGAGTGACACGACGCGAGGTTGTGGAGGGTGCGGTAATCGAGAGAGCCGCGTGTCGGAGAAGGGACGCTTTGAGGGCGGAATGTTTTCATTTTAAGGTCCTCCAGCGTCCTTCAGAGCCTTTCCACTGGAAGACCCCCTACTACCGTTTCTTTTCTCTGTTCCCTCACCCCCTCGAGGATCCGGCCGGCGAACACCGGCAGCAGCACGCCGACGACGTCGACGACGCCGGCCGCCGCCTCGGGTTTTTAACCCATTCTCTCGCGCATTTGCAGCTTTTCCACCGCCCCTTTGATGCGACTGCTTGGGGTTGCCCGGTAGTTTCTTTGTATATAGCCGTGCAACGTAGACCGACCAACCCCGACCTCGACTCCCCGCCCACTCTCTTCCGCTCTTCCGGTCCGCCTTCCAACCTCTTTGTTTACACAGTGCCTCCTGGATGCTTGGATAACGTTCAGGAGCACCCTTTCGGCCCGATCTCCCTCATACCCTCCCCCCGTCACGGTTTTCTACCCTGTCTGTCTCTCCTCGTCGTTAATCACTCTGCCGCGAACGAATTGTCGATTCCCTTTCCGCGATCTCGTCCATGAAAGAAGAAGGATCGACGCGGGCCAAGGTGGAACGCGACGACCCTGGCTCGAGGGTGCGGACCAGTCGAGGGAATAACGCTTCAAAGCGCCAAGAAATCGCGCGTTTCGATGCGTACTCGATTCCTTCTCCATTGTCCTCGACGGGAATTCGCTGAAGGGCCGCCCTCCGAGGAATCGTACTCGTTAACTTTCCGTTAAACGATCGCTACACGAATGCACGAGTAGCCCTTTGTGAAAGAGCACCCTCTTTACGCGAAATAAGATCGCAGATTTTTAGGAATGTCGAAGTGGAATATAAGAGACGCGTCGATAGACGATTGAAACACGTTTGCTTCGAATCGATGTCACAATTCGCAATGGCGCGTTGTGTGTTGACTGACTTTTATGATATTGACTTCTTCGTATGGGTGAGAATTTCTTTGAAGATCCTATTTGTGGAGTGCACGATATGAAAGTGTTTCGCTGGACACGTAGATTCGTGGGTCGAGTGAATCATTATGTGTCGATTCAGACTTTAAATATTGATCAGAGTGTGGCGGCTCGCTGTATGGAGGAAGTGAGTAAGCGAAATAGCGTGAGCGTTTCGTTCTGGACCTGCTTGCGGGACTCATCAGTAAGAAAACTCTAGCAGGCCCTGTCTTAACTCGTTGACTGTCACAAGTTTGATTTCAGACAATTATAAGCTACGTAACTAAAAACTAAACTTGGCTCTTATTTTTGTAACTTTGCTAAAATTTATGAATCCTGTTCAAATTTATTTCCTTTAACCTGAGAATTAATTCCGTTTTAGTTCCGTAGTGAAATAGACGTGGCAATCAGAGTGTTAAACGCTGGTACATTTCATCTTCGATCAAAGAGTGTATATATAGAAATAGGTGATCGATCGAGCACTCGTGAGAGAGTGTAGCCCTCTGCTGGCGAGTTTGGAAGCGTAGCCACAAGACTTCTATTGAATCGAAGTTATTTTTCCAACGTGTTCCTATTCGCTTTGGAAACGTTCGAATATTTTTACATTGTCTGAAAGCGTAAGGTTTGTTCTTTTTCCCCCGACTAAAATTTTTATAAATGCTTACAATTAAAATTTTTCTCATTCCTGGTATCACGCAGAAATGGAAGCGTTCTTTTTCGACGTCGATAAAGATTGCAACGGGCGGCCACGATTCCGTAAGTTTTTCTCCGCGAAGGAAACGGGTCAATTACGTGCTCGCGCGCATTATCGGCCAAGTCGTAAAGTCGGGTATCGTCTTTCGGGGAAACCCCAGGACAAATACAGATATCGTGGAAGCATTAGTCGCGTCGAGGCGAAGCTCCGATTCCCCGGAAACCGTTCGTCGAGCCATCCGTCAGCGACGCGGACTCTTATCGGGTAGAAAAATAACCGTGAAATAGGCGAGCCGTGCAACGAAAGAAGCAACAATAAGACCAACTTTTTGCTGTACTTAAATCTTCTTACGTTCGCGCCGGGACCCGCTCGATCGTCGAAATTGCGTCGCTGGGAAACGGAGGCGTAAGGGATTTCGATTTCCTGGTTTCTAGCGAGTGGTTTTTTCTCTTTGTCTCTCCTCTCTCTCTCTCGAGACTGCTTTTCAGCCGAAACGTCATCGGAATGAAAAGAAAGCTTATGTAAATTACGATCGTCGCGAGTCGGTAACGAAAACGCCGTTCCTGTTCGCGTTTCTGCGAGTGTCGGAACGAAACGTAGAAGGAAAACAAGGGTCCTGGGCAGGGGGGAAAAAGGGGCTGGAGGGAGGGTCGGCTGGAAAAAGGAAACCGAGGGTGGAATTGCTTCTTCGTCGGTCCTCTGCGACGCGTATTGTTTTCTTTTCGACGTCCATTTACTTTCTGCGCCTGTTTTTCGCGTTTCGGCTTATCTGCACTGCGAGCACACACGAACCCCTCGTCCTCTGTCGTATTTTCGTCGTTCGTCCAGAATTAGATACACGTATTAATGAGATTTAGGGTCGAGTATATTTTTAATCGAAATAATTAATGTACGATAAATTGCGAGGATAGTTTTAGATTTACTGATTGTTCGATTATATCTGTTTTTGCGAGTGGTTAGCATGAATACAATTTTGAGATCCATATGTTGTATACAAAATAAAATACAGAATAAAATAATATGAGGAAAGTATTATTTTCAAATAATTTTTTTAATTCTTTCAAACGAATTAAATTAACTTTCATTTTGACCACGATAAACTATCGAACTTAAAATCCAAAGCACGTCGACTTATTTAAGAAATTATTGAATTTGAATAAAATTGAAAAAAATTAATTTGAACAACAAGTAAAAGATTATTTCATTCGAGAGACTAATAAATTATGCAACTGTTGAGATAAACCAGTGAACGTTAACCCGTTTAACGCTCGTTGGAACCCGAGGCATAGAAAATGCATTGCCCTCAATATAAATTATAACTGTTAAAGCGATTAGTGGCAGGTGAAACTGATGCAGCTGCTTCGAGCCACTTACGCTCCATATTAGACTTTCATATCTGTTGCCACGGATTTTTAGAAAATTACGGAGATATTTTCTTAATATAAACTTTCGATGAATTATGTACAATTAAGTCATGAGTCTCAATATCAATTCTATTTTGTTCCATGCATATTTCCACATTAAATAAATAAATTGAATAACTTTGTAAATAAATTGCAGTCAACACTGAGTTAATTTCTGTTAATTTTCCAAGTCGTCGACGATTCGCGAAAGAAAACGAAGTAAGTTTCGACTCGCGTAGACTTTCGACTTAAAAAGTTGTAACTGTAGTTCCAAACGTGCCGTCTCCCGCCGTTAGATGTTCTCCGGCTAGAGAAAGCCAGGTAGCGCGGGACAGCGAGATCAAATCCAAAGTCCCAAATGATCGCAGATCAAAAGCAAACTTTTATATCCCCCACACGGTGTAAAAATAGTTCCCCGAGCTCTGAAACGACTTAACGGAACTCCGCGAAAGATCATAGAAAGTGACTTTTGCGGCGAACGTGTTAAAAACCGCACGATCCTCGAGAGTACCGTCTCGAAGACGGTTTCTACGCTTCGCGCAATCTGAGACCCACCGCGCCTCGACCAGCAATAAACCGAAGCAAAACAGATTTTCCAACTTGCTGGTCTATAAACTCAAACCGAACGCAAGAAACTGTTCCGTAAGAACCGCTACCCGTTCTTTGGACCAGTTTCACCGCGGTTGGGAGGTCGAACTACGAAGAACCAGAAGCTCGGTAGGCTGTTTTTAAAGCCGTTCTTGAAGAGAACGGTGAAATTTCGCGAACGACTGCTGTTGAGTTCGGAAACGTCGCTGCCCGACTAGGACGGGGCTTCCGTTTCGAGGGAATCCATAAAACTGACGCAGAATGTCGGTTTATAGAACCGGGACGCGGGCTGGGCCCTCCAAAAAATTCCAGAATCCCAATTCTGGTAAGACGACCGTCGTTTTTGCATGCAAAGAGGGCTAACGTAAAACCTTCGCGACGTAGTTCGCTCGTAAAAAAATTGTTACCCCTCGCTTGGACCCTCCCTCGTCGGTTTTGACGGAACATAAATGAAAATATCAAGCGTTAAATCGATTTTTCATGAAAACATGAACACGAATTATTATTTACGATATTGGAACCGACGGAATTAGAATACGCGTCCGTTTTATGGTCTACTTCTTTTAGTAAATATAAATTGTTATCGAGGAGGGTGCATGCAAATATTGCTGATGTTTATTTGAAGTAATAGCTTGATCGAGTGTGAAGTCAACGTGGAATTAGTTAAAATTTAAGTCACTTAAGTCACTGTAAGCTCTAAGATAATTATGTAAATTTCTTTCCAAAAAATAAAACCATTTGCACTCCACTGGTACCCCACAACGACACATATGTATAATATAAGCTACTCAATTCGAGTCTTATTCATGACAACATACAATGAATTAATATTGAATTAATGAATCAAATTTTTAGAAGCGATACTACAAAATTATCTTCGAGTTGCTAGTCCCCTGTATCAAATAAAAATTTCAGTGTGGCAAAAATTAGGTGGTAAATAATATTATTGATCAAATTGAGAAAACAAACAAATATGTATAGCATAAACAAGCAACCAGGCCTTTATTATCTCATTACGGCTCTTGTGACCCAATTAATCATATTACGTATTTGTAAATTGCCACGATAATTATGTAGATTTTATTTCTGGACCATTATCGCCGTTCGTATTTAAATTACGCTGCAGCGATAAACTCCAAAGTGTATGATTAACTAAATTAGAAATGTACGACTTCGAAAATTTTCTGATTTTATTTTACATAGTTCTCTTATTTCTGAGGGGCCAATTTCCAGTTGATGTTATCGATAATAATAATTTTCTATCGAAAAATAACGAAATGGTATGGGAGCTCCAGCAAGACGACGAATTCGACAACAGTTTTACGAGCGGCGCCCCGCGCTTTTATCAGAAATAAACGTTTGACTACCGTTGTCGGTACAAGCAATCGAAACGCTCACCAATCTTTACGGCATGGCAAATAAAATTGTGTGAAAAGTATAGCTGGGTTACTTCTAGCACGACAATTGTACTGGCGTTCCTGAACTACGCATACGTTTCGTGGATTATATTTCGTGAGACTCAAACATTCTGACATATCAGAGTGCGCATCAAGACGTGCATAAATCTTCACGATAATGCGGGGAAGGGGGGTGGGGGCGGTGCGAGAGCTGCTTCTGTATTTTATCAGCCCTTCACCATTTGAGAATGGAAATAAAAGCAACTGGAGACGAGACCAACCATAAAAAGAAATACAGCGTACAACATACGTGTTTCAAAATTTCGTTATTTTTCTAGAGAATCGCATTTTATCCCGTTGCATACAGAAATAAAATTCTTACAATTGAAACTATCCAATACACATTTATTCACGTAATTCACGTTAATTTACGTAAGTTTGTATTCGTTTAACATAGAATCTAATTTTAATTTTTTTAATATCTTCTATTTAATCTAATCTAATCTTCTATTTACGTTAGAATTCTATTCGTCTTCGATAACGAATATAGGATAATTTCGTTGGCATTTAATTATTCGCAGAGGTCAGTAATTTGCGTGGATGATTGTTATCTTTCGCGATTTTCCAGCTAATAATTTTCTCCCTCGACGTCTGATAACCACTGTTCTACTTTTTCAAGCGGCAATCTCCTTCGTCTTGCAAAATCGACGCTGGAGCACCCAGGGCCGCTTATCACGCAGATAAACATTCGCGCCGTTGGCGATGTTATCTCTCGCGAACGCCGTGCCTTAGTTCGCGCGAAACAAACTCCGCGATACCGTACCGTTCCACCCACGCAGAATTTCAGAATACAGGCAGCTCTCGATCCGCTAACATTCGCCATAACGAACGATTCATTAAACGTTTCTTCGAGCCAACAATAGGTAAACGATAGCGGGCAGCTAATAAAACACGTAACGAATGAAACTGGTGAACTGGGCAATAAAATAAACCTAGACCTTAATACTATCAATGCAAAAGAACTTCTCAATCTTGAGAAATTTACCCCATTGAGTACAAAATTATTTTTTTTAATACTGTGTTCAGCAGGTAAAATTATTTTATACTTGCCAATGTTTTCATATAAAAGGAGAAATTATAATTTCTTCAAATTAATATCAGTCATCATTGGAGAAAGATAGATTTCCCACCCAAGAAGGGTGCAAGACAGCCACCCTTTGTTACATTTAAAATGTTTCATAGCTCGAGAGAAAACATAAAAAGGGAAAGGAATATTGCAGACAAAATGTACCAAATTCATATATCATTATTTGTACGAATAACAGTACATTTGTAATTATACAAATAAGTTATAAGTCAGCCAAAATAAGCAAATTTTATTATCAAATAAAATACGCGTTATGCGTTTAGACTTTATCTAAGAAAAGAAATCGTATTCGCGATTGTCATATCGGATTTTGAAGTTGTGGGGGAAAAAAACGCTTGGCCAGTTATTCGAAATTTCCGGACGGCCGTTCGAGTTCGTATCGACAGGAGATATTTCTGCTCGGTGGCGCGCAAACCGTGCACGCGAGACCCGCGTGTTTTCCTATCAAGACTCCGTTTTCGCTTTTCCACCCCAACGTCGACGCGAACTCGTTCCGAGGAAAACACAGGAGACGCAAACTCGGCCAGAATTTCCCTTCCGCGCGCTGACTTCGGCTTATGGAAAGTGGAATCCCACGGAAGTGGCCGTTTATTACGAGTGGAGCGTGTACATATTGATAGAATTTTCGCGAAACGATCGTACAATCTCATCTCGGGAACCGAGCCTTTCCTTAAACAGTCTCTGGGAAATGGCAAGTATCCGAAACAGATTCAATTTGTGCTCCAACCTCTAACGCGAACGATAAAACTACGACATAACTGTTGCGTGAATTGAATGAAATTGATCCGACGTTTCATCGTTCAGATAATCGCAAAATGAAAAAGAACGACGATATTACTTAAAATTGAAGTTCCAAAATAAATTCTAATTAACGAACGAAAATTAAAATTTGCATTCGTCGTTCGTGGACTACAATTTGCCCGGTCTCCGCGTACGGGCGCGCTCGTTATAAAAGCGAACAATCGTACGAGAGTACGCGTGCATTAAAATGATCGTGACTTTCTACTCGTTACGCGGTCTCACTGGGATCCATGTTCGTCGTAACGAAGTACGATTGTATTTCCACCGTTACCGAGAAAATATCTCTCTCTATATTCTCCTAGGAAAATCCTAAAGCTTCGAGAACCGCGGCTTCCGCTCGGATCGGGGGCTCCGACTGTATCTCCCTGGACAAACAGACGGTTGCGTCACGATCGCGTCTCGCATTCCTTCTATCGGAACCTCGTGTACACCGTTCCGTATATTTGCTAGAGCCCCGTAGACCAGGCGACCAACGAACGGAGAAAAGAAAGGAGGACGAGCACGTGCAGCCCACGACCTGGCGTGACCGATAAGTAGCGCTCGTCGTCCTCTGGTTACCCGTAAAACTCGCAGCCCGAGGCGAGCCACCGACGACCAACCGCCCTTCCAAGCCCAAATGACCAGTCAGCTCCCCCGTTTTACCTGGCATGAATAACGTACCGGGCGACGTGTATCGAATGTCCGATTTCGAACATGATTCGACGCTTCGTAATCATGAACGGGTGGGATTTACCGTACGCCAACGACGAGATGCGAATATTTATGTATTTATTCGATTGGATCAGCACAATACCGAAAGACGAGTCAGGAACGATCAGAAAGGATGCTCAATTATCTGTACGAAGGTCATTGCTAAAATTAGGGTCGAAAGTCGAATCTTTTTAGGATGGTTTTTGTGACTCGAATCGTGGCTAAATGATAGCTTCAACGAGCAATTTTTAATTGTTTTACAGAAATTAAAATCTATCTCGAAAAGAAGTGTCACCCTGAGTGACTCGAACCCTGATTAAATGATAGCTTGAACGAGTAAATTTTAATTCTTTTACAGAAATTAAAATCTATCTCGACAAGAAGTGTAACCCTCGGTAACTCGAACGCTGGCTAAATGATAGTTTGAACGAGTAAATTTTAATTCTTTTACAGAAATTAAAATCTATCTCGAGAAGAACTGTAAAAATTGTAATCGATTCCAAAGGTTGTCATTTAGTTTTAGTTGTACAGTAAGGATAAAAATTTGTCCGCGTCTGGGGTTATTGGTAAGCTAGACTTACTGACGAATACGGTAGGAACAAAATGACCTGTCCGCTCGAGCCTACTTTCTCAAGTGCTAATCGTGCCAAACACAACTTCTGTTACGTCTTTGGCCAAGATATAGACAGTCTTAAGTCTAGCTGTGCAAAAATAATCTATATTTAGCATGGCTGAGCGGTGTGTTATTCGTTTCTGATATTAAAATAGCACCCTTAATGGGGGACACAATTCCAATGGGTCAATAAAAGAGAACAAAGGTATTACTTTGATATCTATCATAAATCTTTCGAATCCAAACTGTGAATTATAATTACAATGCATCATCCTATTTGATTACATGATGCAATAAAGAAAAGTGTGTTTTTGTATGATTTTACCTACCATAATTAAAAGCAGGATGCTTACAGTGATCTTCGAAAAAAGAGTTTCAGAGAAAATTAAACAAATAATAGACTGTATTCCAAAAAGAAAGATCGAAGAGAGAACAAATATAAAATCAAGAAGAGTCCCCGAGCACCCCGATGTTCCATAATTGGAAAACGTCGAAGTCTAATTGTTTCAGGTCTAATAGCCTTCTGAAAGTGGTGTCGTTAGGGTAGAGACAATGTTGTGTAGACCCAGCCTGGGGTGCTCTAAACGTCGCAACGCAAAACTACAATGGATGTCTTTTGAAAAAGAAGGGTTGCGTTCATGGGGGAGTCGATCGGTAGACTTTGTTGGTAAGAACCTCCCAAGAGAAAACATCCTTACGCATGATATCCACTGAAGAATTTTGCTCTCGAGAGTCAGGGGTTTTTACATACGGACACGCGTCAGTCGACCTAGCAGCAGTTAGTTACAAGCGACGAGGCAACTTTCAGCACGGAGTCTTCTCCGCGTGTCTACGTGAAAGAACCGTTGACTCTTGAGAGAAAGAGAGAGAGGGAGATTCTACAGTGGACACCAGGCATTACAGCCACTGCACGCTAGGGTCAAGTGGGTCTTCCCAAGACCAGTTTCTTTTATGACCAGGATAACGAAGAGAAGACTAGTTATTCCGAGTCCAATAACCCCCTGGTAGTGGTGGAGCCAGAGGGTAGGAACAGTATTCGTGATCTACGGATCAGGAGGTTATAAGCATAAACTTTGATACTCCGAGCGTTACTAAAACAGCACTACTCCACTTGATGTCTTTTGGAAAAGAAAGCTATTTTCAAGTTAACTTGTACAACGGTCAATACTAGGTGCTACTATTCAGTTTCCAATATGGTAATTTAGTCTAACGTAAACAATTCATAGCTCACTCAGCTGTCAATAATACTTGGACTCGTTATGGTCGTGGGCTTTTTAATATGTAAATAGAGATCTTTTACGGTAGAAAATTTTTGTTTTAACGTATTTTCCTTTCTAATTTATACATCCATCTTTTACAGCAAAAAAACTACTGTAAGTGCCGTCTGATAGCCCCTTTAAATTACGAAGATCGAAATAGATGGTAATCTGTGGGGGCAGGGTTCCGTAAATATGGAAGATGAAGTAGGTGGCATTAGCTCTTGTAAACAAATAGAAAAAACAAACCACTTTTAGTGCGTGCATTATTTGATAAAACTATCCTCGTACACCTTGCATACAATTTTACTCCTTTTTAAAATATATAACGCATCCAATCTTCGTACCCTTTTAATAAAATATAAAAATAGTCGCGTTTCAAAATAGTTTGGACAACCAATACTCCCGATCGGAACTATATTTTATTCCTTGGTCAAATAAAATTCTTCGAATAGCCTAGTCGAGTCATTTAGTTGATAATTCGAACGAGTTCTCGCGGAATATTTTAGAAAATCCATGACAGAGTTCGTCAAAAAACGAGAACGTCTTTGCCCGGTAGCGGCGCGTCACGATCCATCGGTCGTCTTTGCTCTTGTTCGCTTTCCAAAGGTAAAAGTCGCGACGCTGAATATTTTCCGCGGCGGCCACGGTTATTACGCGAGAAAGTAACTCGCGTTTCATTTCTTTCTTCGATCGACGGGGATTTCTAGAGAGCCCCCCATACATAATACCGCCGCTTCGTACTCGACGAGCCACGAAGAACCAGTCTCGCGGTTCCCCTGTTCGTTTTCCATTCAGAATCCGCGGGTAACTTTCGGATCTGCCCACGGATTCGTTTCGTTTCGCCGTCCGGAGGTATTCCAGGATCGATAAACGAAACAAGAACGTCGGAATTGAATTTTACAGACCGAGTCGTTCGACCGTTCGAACCCGAGTCTGGCGTCTATCGTCCATGGACGCTGGGAACGCGGTCGATGAGCGTGGAAGATCAAAGATGGCGTCCACCGTGACCATTCTTGCGCGTCTACACAAATTCGATCCTCTCCAACTACTCTGCTCGATAACGGCACCGATCATTGACCCCTTAACAGGCAAATATTATTTTTATGCGCTAGCAAATTTGGGATATTTATGTAATCGCCAAGATCAATACTGTAAAAAAATACGGAGGATTCTTGAATCTGTCAGAAAAAATAATATTTTGCGTTATTAACACTGGAACTACCAAAGCAGTCAAAATGATCCCTTCGTAATTTCCGATAAGAGAATGAATAAACACTTATTTCCATTGCATTATGCATTTCTTTGCGTATCTGACGTTCTAATTTCTTTGGTACAAGTACACTATAACTGTCGGTAGTTTTAGCGTTCAGTACAGAAGAAAAATTAAATTAACCGATCAGCTGTAGCGACCTCTTTTCAGAGCGCGCACTTGTTTGCTTTACTTCGTTTTGACCTCCAAAAATTCTAAACATGTTGAAATTTACGAATATATTTTAGTTTTAGCTAAAATTACAATTCAAATAGCAAATGGTAACTAATTTTACGCATGACGGATGTAGTCGTCAAACACAAATGACTGGTTAAGTGTTAAAATTGCCAAACCAATTTGAATGTACAGTTTTTGTACATTTTTTGGATTTCTATGATAATTTATAGTATCAGCAAATTCAATAGGAAACGAACCAATATATTAACGAATTTGAGAATCTAGACGACAGTACCAATTTTGTGGAATAATTTCAAGCATGCAGCCATACGTTTAGAGGTGGAAGGAAAGGGTTGACCGGGTGTTTCAGCCTGTCGCGCGAATGGCGTACGTCTGTCCCGCGCCTTCTTCGTCGCTCGTTCTGGGCGCTCGAATTTTCCTCGGTCCGTAAGTAAGATCTCTTGAAGTGTTATTTTCGCCAGCCTCGGGTCGGTCCCTTTGCCAACGTCGGTATTTTTACGAGTAGAGTGGCTGGTGTCCCGAAGCTGGTCGCGTGCGTGTGTAAGACACGTAGGTGTTCGCGTCTCGCAGCAGCCCTTCTAGACGCGTACGTGCACACCGGGTTCCAGAAACGTTTCTGTACGCGTCCCGTTCGCCGGGACCCTTTACCAGTCGCCCTGAATTACGGTAGCCCCGTAAACGTTTATATGTGCACGCGCGGAAAACTTTCAGCAGCGAGACACTCGCGGCAAAACGAGACGAAACTGGCCGTTTCGACGCGCGTTATGGCGTCCCCGCTACTCTTGGAACGAAATAGCATTAAAGCGTATATATTGGATATAAATATATGTAAAATATATCTGCTCCTAAATCGAGCAATTTTTTCGAATCTGGATTTGAAGAATTTTTGACGAAATTAGTTTTGGAGCTGGGTTTTCTGTATTATCGTGGAGGAAAATTTCGATCGAAATATTTTCACTACTCTTAGAACGAAATAGCATTAAAGCATATATATTGGATACAAATATATGTAAAATACATTCCATCTGCTCCCAAATCGAGTAATTTTTTCGAATCTGGATTTGTAGAATTTTTAACGAAACTAGTTTTGAAGCTGGGGTTTCTGTATCATCGTGGAGGAAAATTTCGATCGAAATATTTTCAAGAGGAATACAAAAATGGGAGGTCTTGTCGGTGCAAGGTGTCGAAGAACCATGCAAGGTTCTTGGATCTTGAACAACTATTTTTGTTAAATTTACTATGGAGGCTTCAGGTGCCGTAGCGTTGGAGGAACAACACGTGTCCGGATATGCTTGTTGTTTTTCGCTCGAGGCTCCCGTAGCTTTTGAATTACAACTTTACTGTTAGTAACGCGTGACGATAATGTTAAGAAAAACTTTGACGAAGGAGACGTGTAGTTGCTGTTGGTTACTTTGAAATTTGCACGATGGGTACACGAAAAATATTACAAGCATTACAAGCGATTGTTTGCATCGAATTTTTAAATTGTTACGAAAGAATTCGCAAATAGCGTCTTCTTTTTCAACTTGTCGATGAGGATACATCTTTAAAGGCGAGCACGTGTGCTTTTACCCTTGGCGGAGATCTTTGGAGTCTCACCGACGCCGGAAGCTTGCGTTGCACGCTCCGCTCGTTTCACCAATTCTGACAGATTCGACTCAAAGATCTTCACCGCAATATTCCGGTAGCTGAATGGCAAAGGATTTGTGGCACGTAGTGTTCCGTCCACGCAACAGAATTCTATTCGATTCGATTCGGTTCCGTTTCTCGATAACTTCTTATTTCTCACAGATCGAAGCATTCCACTGTTCTTTAAAAAAGTGGTAATAAATGGTAATAAATTCATCCATAAGACAAATAAAACAAAATTTAATGAATTTAAAATAACGATAAATTTGTTAAAGCATGACCACTCGAAGAATCTGTCAGCAAGTTTCAATACTCAGGAACATTTTTATATTTTTCATTCTTTCACGACTAAGTTTTAGATCGCCAACAAATATGTAAAATAAATTCCGATTAAAGAAGTAGTATACTTCTATCGTAAAAGAATAATAAAAAGAATACGCGTTTTGAAGTACAGAATAGCCTCTTAATTACCCCAAAAAGGTTGAGCTAAATATACGACGAGCTCTCTTTTAAAAAAAAATCCTTAAATAATCCCCCATTTTCCGGTCCGAGGCACGATGAAAGAAGCGCCCTTGAGAACAGCGTAAGATATTCCCGTTCCACGAATGTCCCTAAGCATTCTAAAAATATCCAAGTCGCGAAGAATTACCAAACTCTTGACGAGCTCGCGGGGGAACCCAAAAATTCCTTTTAACGGCCGGGCGGAGAACGCATATTTCCGAGGGAAACATAAACGCTGTCGTCGGCCGTCGAGGAGGCCACGAACGCATTCGCCAATTGCGCTCTGTCCACCGAACGCCACCAGCAATTCGGTCCTCGTTATAATGGCACCCGTGCTCCGTCGTCGCGGTCCATTTGTACGGCCGTAAAAAATCGAGCACGCTTCGAGACGGTGTACCGAATTACACATAAATTTCTCTTTAATGCGTCGGATGCGCATTAAAGTGGCGAACGACGCGTGGAGTAGCATTTTTTGGCACGACGAGAACGACCCGTACAGAACGGCGAGAGGCTGGCGTGCACGTGGCTTGACGCACGACTCCGGATCGCGATCAGTTCCCTCGACCGTGGCGAAACTCGGACGAAAAACGCGTACGTAGTATATAGATCCTAACCCAGTGCCTTTTTACAATCGCGAAATTACTCCGCGAATTCGTCGTTGGACGCGTTTCGTGCCGCGAATGCTCGATAATCCGATTCATCGGTCCGTTTGCTCGCACGCCACTTATCGTAAACGTCAATCGTTATGTTTTCGGTGCCGTGGCCACGGGTATCGGCCGGCGAATCTTTCGATAAAATGTTTCGCTATTCCTTGCGCGCCACTTATCTCTACACGCGCCTCGCACTTCGGAACATCGTAGTCGCATTATCGCTCCCGAGGATCGACGATAAAACACTTTCGAACCACCGCCTCGTTCCGTTACTCGCCATTACTCGACACGGTGCATTGTACGTACTATATTTTATATAGCGGTATAAACTAGATTTTAGACTGGGTGCACTATGCTTTTCGAAAACGTTTTTCCTTGGCCCGTGCACCACTAAGCGAAATGGTTTACGGTCGTTCGGGTTGGGCGATCTGTAGCTTCACGCACTCGCCACCAGAGGGCTACGATCGACTTGTCTCCCTCGCAAGTACTCGATCTATTTCTATATATACACTCCACTGTGTGACTATTCAATGTGCTGAATAAGAGGTTTCTGTAACTATTTCATCTAACAATGAGACATTAAAACACTCGAGAATAGACTTTCGCCTGTACAGTCACAGAACAAAATAATAATATCGCGGTATGATAAAAACGCAATTCTCAACAAGTACTCTGCAGGAATACAGGGCAAAATCCATACAAGAAGAAAAAAAACATTGAATGTCCCCGGTGTCTAAGGCAAGGCTTACTCATTTCTTCAACAAGTTGCTGATCAGAGATCTATTATAAAATCTTCATGAAGCATTCTCTACCTTATGACATACTGACTTGGTATAATTTTCTCAACCGATGTTGAATGACGAAGAGGGGGTTGTAACGCCACATGAGTTTTCTCAGCACGTTCGTAATCGTCGAATCAAAGACAAG
This sequence comes from Colletes latitarsis, assembly GCF_051014445.1. Classification (NCBI taxonomy): domain Eukaryota; kingdom Metazoa; phylum Arthropoda; class Insecta; order Hymenoptera; family Colletidae; genus Colletes; species Colletes latitarsis. The sequence goes on along the minus strand of NC_135139.1, from coordinate 16,270,460 downwards.
AGAATCCAGCGACCAGAGAAAATCATCGCCATTCCCTAGGAGCCATCGGAAAGAACAGTTCAGGCTTTCTGAAAACGCCATGAACGGGGGAATCATCGCGAAAAGCTGCGTCACGCGCGACAGACGAGAAGAAAGGAATTGGATATTCGCAATAGGGACGGCCGGGCACGATTACTCAGACGTGCTCCTCGGCATCGGATCGAGGAGAACTCAGAAAGGGGGGGGGGGGGGTTCAGGTGGCGGAGGTGTACGATGCTCTTTTCTCGATGCAGCTTTTCACCCCGTTCCAACGTCGTGCTCGACGGCCACGTAGTAGTCTTTTATTCTCCCAGGGCGACGTACACCGTCGGTCCCGTCCTCTCGACCGTCTCGCGAGTGAATAATTCGTTTTGTTCGCGCGAAGGTGTTAATATCAGCACTCCGCCGTCTCCGGGTTTCCTTCGACCCCCTTTTCTGAATCATCCGGAGACGAGACGGTTCCTTCGACGAGACGACAAAGAGCCCCAGAAGTACCGGGAGGATTGTTTATCAACTTCCCTTTTTCTTCATCGATCCCAGCGACGAGGGGGTCGCCAGGGAAAACCGACGAAAAGAGGACGAAGGAAAGGGAGAAACAGCGGCAGCTTTCTGTCACCGGCTCGTCCCGCTGACGCAAGATAAAATTAACCTTCGTCGCGTTTTATACAGTCCGCCCTCTCTTGCGAAAAGACGAGAGAAGCGGAAGAAAGAAACGGGGAAGAGCCTCCCCCGCGCCACCCCCAACCCCGAGGTTGGCAGAGCATCGTCTGCTCTACTATGCCGGGGTTCCCTCGGCGTCTCCGGTGCCGTCTCTTCCTCGCAGGGTTCGAGCTTGTCTCATTCTTACACGCAAACTCCATTAGGAGACCCCTGAACTCGCGGGGAATATCGTATTATGACACCGAAGGGCTCCGGGGAAGGAAAGAAGCGCGCAGCCGGACGAGCCCGACGATCTCGCGCTGAGAACTACTCGAGGACGAATAAGAGAGAGAGGAAAAACCGTGAAAACACACGAAACACCCTGTCAGTCCGACTTCCTTTCCCTTCGCTATCATTTACTTAAGGACCGACACCACCCTTCGAGCCCGAAAATAAGAATGATTTCTTGGGGATTTTCTTAGAACGAAATCAGACTTCTAATGAAATCTCCGCGCCTTAAAAATGCATCTTTTCAAAAACGCTGGTGTCGAATGTTCGCCTCCACCGTAAGAGACGTTCATTTTACGAATCATCGACCACCTTTACAGCGATCCTGGAATATTTTGCGATTCACGGAGGGGAAAGAACGACCGCGGTTCGATACGAGTAGATCTAAGGTATCGTCGCGCACGGTATCTCGAAAGGAGTTATAATCGCTGGTAAGATGTGTACTTATCGTGGCGTCGATAAATACCCCTGGAACGATGCCGATAACATTTACTAACGCGAGGCGCGCCGCGATATCTCGCCGGAAATGTCTTAGTATTTTATTGATAATACGTTTTTATCGTATTCGTGGACTCGTAAATGGTGAAACGCGCGGACTGGGAGGCACGAGCGTATCCGTGTTTCGCCATTATAGCCCCGAAGGCTCTTTCAGAAACGCGTCTGTAGAAACTCCCAGCGACGCCGTAACATCTCGATGTATTCTTTTTATCGTGTCCGTCTCGAGTAGGTGCGTCTTTCGCGGTGATGTGCACCGACAACACGCACACCTGCGACCGAGCTCGAACAAAGGTAGATTCTCCCCGCTGTATTTCGCGTACCCCCGTTGAAAAGGATCGAAATCCATTTAGGGGAGCAAGGAAGAATACCAGTCGCGAAAAAAATTAACACTAGGTTTACGGAACGTGTCGATTCGAGGCATTCAGATTCTAAACTTCACGTTACAGAACTCATAAATATTATTTAGTAGCAATTTATGTTGAATGTATACCCTAATTAAAAGAAAAACTGTAAATCTAGTGTTAAGAATGCTTTAATTGATACCTGGATTCTTTTTTTAATATAGCGAATTAGCGTAGAATGATCGGTCGTTGTTGGCCGAAGGGTTGAACAATTTACGTAGTAATTTCTTTGATAAAATGAAAAGCTGTATCACTTTGATTTAAAATTTTGCTGTAGAATTTACCGTGTACCTCGGTAGTTCTCTGGATTCTGCAGAATACTATTTTAGTGGAATAGTTTTGGTGCAGTTAGGGTTATTTGTGCAATGGGCTTGTCGGTGAACTCTGGCCAGAGGCATTGCCCGGAAACTTACCTATATCAACCGAAATGTTCTACCCAAACTAAATGAGCCCTTCAATTAACAGTTGGCGCTAATCCAAAATTACGAAAAATTAGTTTTCATTATGAAAATAATAAGCATCGAGAATACACGTTTTATCTAACGATTTACAAATAGACATTATGCAATCTGTTTACATTCGCCAAGATATGATTACACGTAGCCACGTTGTAATTGCACGATAATTAAATAGCCATTATACGCTTTGAAGACTAGAGATTATGATTATACCGCTATTAGACGATAGCTACCATGTATTTACCGATTGCTCGTAATCGTGTCGCGACAAATGTAATCGGATTACATTTCGCCCCTGGTCCACGACGACGGAGGCTTGTTTTCGCGCAATTTTTCTCGAATGACCACACGATTTCCCCCACTCCTTACTCGGTTGGATAACACGGTTAAAAAATTCTACGACGAGGCAAGCCCCGGGGTCCAAGCGGCATAAACTTCTCGTAATTCTTCCTCGTCAGCGTGGCGTCGCAAGAAGAAGGGAAACGGACAGGCTCCGCGAGACGCGTGGCACCGTAAATTCAGTTCCGTTCCCTCCTCTTTTCTCTACCAGACCGTCACCCTACCTCCAGCCCCGGCAGAGAGAAGGCAAAGAGAATTTCACGAATCGAAGCACGACGAGTGCACCTTCTTCCTCGAAGGTACAACGGCAACGTAGACGACGACGACGACGACGACGACAACGACTACGCTGAAGAAAATCGATAGTCCGCCTCAGCCTCTCTTTGAGAGTTTCTTGCGATCGCTCGTCGAACTCTCACCTCCAACCACCGCCGCCACCCACACCTTCGCCCGTCGACGGCTCTCAACTTATCCCTGAGCCAACTTCGATACCTTCAGACTCGATCCATAACGGTTTTTGCCCCGAAGCCTCCGACGAGGCAAAATAGTTCGAAAGCCCGGGTCATCCATCAAACCGACACGATTCTCGACGAGCCTTCCCTGCGAGATTCCTCATCCTCTATTTAGTCCTGCGAGCTATAACGGTCTCGAGTGTCGGGGCTTCGGTTGCACGCGGCGCGCATATCGGATAAAATCTGTACGCGGGTTACCGCAGTTTTATGACCAGCCACGACGAGAACCCCGTCGCGTTGAAACTTTTATCAATTTCGAGGAGACGACATCGCCTACCCCACTTCGTCGCGCCGTGACGCGTTTGCCAATATCAGACGCGTCTCTGGCCGAGCGTGCTCTTTAATTGCGATCATGAGCCCCCGAACCACTCCCCAATCGTCAAATAAAACTATACCCTTTTTCTCGCTTGGCAATGTAAAACAGCTTCGACAAAATCATCTGCAAATTTTGAAATTCCTAAAATAAGATTCCTGTACTCTTGTTCGAGGGGTTCATCAAGATCCTGATATCTAAAATTGTTCGTATTGCCTCTTTGGAAAATATACGTAATGTGTACACAGTGTCTGTTGAGAATTTTCGAAAATTTATAAACCACGAAAATACCGTATATTTTTCCAGGGTTCAATTATTTTTAGTTACTACAAACAGATATTATCTTTCTTGCGATTTGATAGGATTTTTATTTTAGTCGATTGTAATTTAATTCGAATAACCGAGCAGCCATACAATTCGTATGGATATTGATATTGATAATGAACGAAAATAAAAATTTAACTCAAATCCAACTGATATCATACAACGATAATTTGGTAACAATTTTGGACGAAAAAGGTTATTTTTATAATTCTAAATATTTAATAAAGTCATTCTTTGAAATCAGTGTTCCTACGACGCATATTAATTAGCATCTTTATCGTATAGATACTGATATTGATAGAGAAAGAAAATAAAAATTTAATTCAAATTCAATTGATATCATGCAATAAAGGTTATTTTTATAATTCTAAAAATGTAATAGTCACATCAGATTTTCCAAAATCAGTGTACCTACGATGAAGATTAATTTGTTTATCCGTACGTGTGGAGAACCTACTAGCATATCTTTATTCCCGAAATTCTGGACAGCGAAGTTCGAATGAAATTGCAGGGTTACACGCTAATTGTATGGTTTACTGGTAACGCAGAAGATATTTTGCGAGCGTTCCAGCGTAATGGATTCAGGGGCAAGAGGTATATACCGGCCTGATGGAATATCCGGATACATTAGAGGTCGAGATCCGCCAATGTACTAAAAGTAGAACGAATATCTACCCCGCGAACCACCGTTACAGTCGACCCACCCCTACGGAACGTTACCCAACCTCGCAGGCGTAACTAACATTTCGCTTTCCCCGTAGCCGATAACTGGTTCACCGTCGATTTACGAGGTTTCGTTCGTTCTCAGAAGAACAAAGAGGGAAGACAGCGAACCGGGGGTTGCGGGATGGAAGCAGAATGTTTTATCTCTCACACTCCTTCGTTTTCCGCTCGTTACTCTTCAGCAACGAAAGATCGTGTCCAACGATCCACGAATCCAAAGGATAAATAGTACCCAGTGATGGAAGCGCGGTGGATGCAACTTCGGTGCCGTGAAATTTTGTAATGAAAGGGACGTTGATCGTGTTTTCTGATTCTTCTTTACCACGCTACCGTGGAAATGGTGGAAAACATTCCCCCGAACAACGACGAATTCTATTTTTATTCGCATTCGCTTCGAAGCGTTTCATAAACCGGCACGGTACAGGGAAAATTATTTGCTTCCTCGGGATAATCGAGGAACTGCTCTCTTCTCTCTGAGATATTGCGGTTTGAGGCAAATACAGTAAGAATTCGTTAATTACGACCCCGAGAATTCAGTAAAATCGTGGTATACCACGCCTGGCAGATTCTGGGTTCATTTTGATTCGTGTAAACTGTTTATTTCTAATTTTCACGAAATAATAAATGAACTTACGAACAGAAACGATAATAATAAATAAAGAATTTACTAGTAAACAATAAAATTCTTTGCTTTGAATATTTCAAACGTCTCATTTAACATCTGAAGGTTGTAATTATAAGTTTTATTCAGAATTGAAAGTAATGGGACTGGTATACTCGACAATTGGCCCACAAATCAAAATTTTTGCAGACAAACGAGACAAGTGGATAGAACAAGTGGAGACTTCGACGCCGCAAAAATAGCAAGGATCGACAATAAACAGGAAAAACTGGGGCAAAAGGAGTTTTTCGAGAAAGAGGATGACATTCTTTATGACTCCGGAATAGCTTAGTAGTCGCAACTATAAAATATCCCTTCCTAAATACATAAAATCCATAAATAAAACATTTTTGTTACGAAGTAAGGTTTTGCTACCCATCCATTTACTCAACCTTCCTTAATCCGTGTTATTCCGTACTTTCGAAGCCATTCGTTTATCATTGCTAAACATAAAAATACATCTTAAATTATAAATCGACCATAGCGTGTTTAAATCTAGACGAGCCAGCCGTGACATTATTCCCCTTTTTAAGCTGCCCTAACTCAGATCTTAACACCGACAGAGTATCACAGAGAATGAGAATGAGCAAAAGAGCAAACCTCCCGGCCATCCGTTAAGCCTAGAACTGCAAAGAAAATGTCCGTCATCTACTTTTCTTTTTTTAGCGCTCGTAAGAACTTGTGCTCTCAAGAAGTCTCGCGTTCTGAACGAGCCCAGGTGCTTAAACGAGTCTGTCGTGTGTGAATACGTTTGTTGAAACGCTGTGCCTCGGGCGGGATCCCCTAGTTCCCTAGTCCTTTCGAATACGCAATATGCTACGGCGTAAAAGTGGCAGTCGTTCCTGCGATACGTAATCGGAAGTGGCCTTGGGCGGCCAAACGGAGCTTGATTCCCCGTGTAACGTATTACCGGGGAATATGTAATTAAAGGCCCCGCGATATTCAAGTTCTCGAGTGGCAGCCACTCCAAACAATACTGAACGCGCGCCGCATGCAACCGAATAACAACAAGCAGAGCGAAACTTGCCGGGCGATCCTAACGGAGCACTTATCACGACGCGATGCAGTTATCGAAGTTAACCGACGGGACAAGTTGATTGCAGAATGCATAATACGGTGTAATATCCATCCGTGCACGGCTCACGCAACCACCGACAGACCGTCTGGCTCGGCACGGTGTGTTGCTTTCGAACGATGACATACGTAGTTACCTGCATAAGTTCTCGGCCAAACCATTAACTCTCCGACTGTGGACCGTTTCGCAGGGACACGGCTGCCTGACCCTGGGGTCGTTTGTGACCCACGCTACTATTACGCTGCGTAATTGGTCCGTATTTTAAGATATTATTATAATAATGCATCACCGGACGAATAGTAGCGAAAGATATAGTGATGATTCGTAAATTGAACATTTTCCAAATGGGGGGATTCTCTTTGCTGTCTAAGAAGTTTGAAAGACGACATTTAAGATACTAGAACATTGATTCATTTGGTATATTAAAGAAGTGTAGGCTTAATGATACTTTCGAACAATTGCTAATAATTATTAGTTTATTCGTAATGCAACTATTCTATAAAGAAGATTAAATATGTTGGGAGAACAATTGTTGCTCAAAAGCTAAGGTTGGAATTTTATTCGTGACGTGACTCGTATTTCTATTTGAGAGGGCTACCAATTTTTTATTCGTTTATTTTATTTTATATATATACACACATTTAAGCATAATCTAAGTTTTGTAACAAGAGTCCTAGAATGAAATACTAATGTAAATATACATATGTATAATAATAAAATGTAAAACGACGACTATATGGTGACATACGAGTGCAAAGGGTTAAAGCTATGGTTCATTTTACGAATCATTGAGATATCTCAAGTTCTAACGAACCGATTAGTAAAACATTTATAACGAATCTTCAGTACACGTATTCCTATCATCTGAATTACGATTTTACAAATTCTGATGCTCTTTACTATTTTTTCTAGCAAGCTAAATACATAAAAAGAACACAATAGATTCTTTTGATTCTAAACTGTTGCTAAAGGTCTATTTTTTAATATTTTAACACCGAATAATATGTTTCTTGACTTTTCCAAGGAGCGATGCTCATTTAACGAATAATTACATTATGAGAGATCGCGCCACAACAGGGATATTATTCGAGGATTTAAACGTTCGCCGCTAATGATTTCTTCCTATTTTGACATACGATATTTAAACTATTATTTTAATAAGAATTTCGTCCACTCTAGGACTGTATCATTTGGTTCGCGCGTCGCTATTTCCATAGATCCCCAGGGATACCGTGGCGGCGTTTTCGCGGTTGTAAGACACATCGTTGCACAGAGGGGGCCCGGGGCCGCCTACGCGCGGGGATTTTAATTCGTCGCTAACGAGCCGCGTTCCCCGCAATCGAGCGGCAAAACCGCCCCGTCGACGGGGTTCTTAAATGGTCTCGTAGCGCGGCGGCGCCTCCACTTTCCTAACTCACGAGAGGCTCGTTCAAAGAACTGAATCGCGCGCGACGTTCATCCAACGAATCGCGCCGCGCGAAAATAAAGCTCGCGAAAGGAGGGAAAAATCGCTCGTCCCCCCGGGTCTCGACCCGCTCCTTCTTCCGTTGCACTTGTCGTCGCGAGCAGTCCGTAAAAACGGGTCGCACGAAACGGGAGCATCCATCCGCGACGCCCCGCGCCCTGACATCAATTACCGAGTTTGTGCCGCGAACTTGTTTTCCCACACTCCGCTACTTCCTGATACTTAACTTTCCAATTAACGCACCTGCTCGAATCAGCCGAGCGAGGATCGCCGGGCGGCAAGAACTTCTGTTTACGTGAGTGTATGCACGCCTCCCCGTGCATCCAGTCGCCCGAAAAAGGGGTTGGCCAAGAGAGAACCGGACCAACTATCGCGATTTATTGCTCAATTTGTCGAGGAAGCCTCCCCCTTTCCGTTCTCGATGGCCCGTGAAATGACCAACGTAATTATTTCCCAGGGCCTTTGTCTTAGAACAATCCGCGTTTTGCTCGACATCGATCATGACCACTCTATTAGACAATATTGGGCAATTTTAGTTGTTTTGTTTGCTATTACTTTAAAGTGATATCAATTTGTTAGTGAAAGGTTAGCACACGTAACGATCGAAGCTAATTCATTAACGTCGATTCGAAAATTATCAGGGGAACTAGATACACCAAAATCTATCGTGCATCGTTATCACTGCGAGCTTGGGAAAGCGAATAGGCGCTGTCGGAAGGTTCCGCATGGATTGGCTCCAGAAATGGCTAAACGCCGAGTCTGTAAAAAGCTGTCCGCCACACCTCGCAATTATCGTTTTCTCGTACGGGACTTTATTTGCTGCGAAAGGTGAGTTTAATATCTTAATTATCTAATCAATCGCGTGACAGGGAAGAACGCTTTCCGAATAAAAAATTTGCTTTGCAAGAATTTTTGTCCAAGAAATGGCAAACCTTTCAAACGATGAAATATTAATTTGTTGCATCCATAGCATTCTAATTGCAAGAGGTATATAATTGTTTGCACAACGATTTTTAATGCTTGGAATTACTTTTTATCGCACGATAATTTAACGAATTATTTTCTGGGACCCCAATATCAGCAGTCGAAGCGTGTTCTTAGGCCGCCAGAACCGGCCTGTTGGTAGAAAACGGTAAACACAATCCCATATTTACCTGTTCGCTCGTTTAACGCTGTGCCCACAGAGATTCTAATGCGCTTCAACGACCGCGACCGGCTGGCCGCCAGCAGTTCGCCTCGTTTATCGGCCTTTTAGAAAGGACGATGCTCGAAAGTGGTCATTTTTGGTACTCGTTGGGGAAGAAAGGTTTTTATGTAACACTACGATCCAGGGAATCGAGAAAGGGCAGTTATTTAATTGGCATATCGTGGAAATGTTGCAATGAACGCGCTCGAAGATGGGAATACCGCAGCCAGAACGACTTATCTAACTAATGTGTGTTGTCTTCTTCTTCAGACGATGACCTCTTTACGAAGTAATTATCTGAGAAATTGTTTAGAAAGTTCGTGGAAGATCTATTAAACTGGAGAAATCATAAAACTGTTACCATAGGGGAGTAACAAGTACTGCACCAGGGATTCCCAATCGTGGAATTGTTTTATTTTCTTAACAAACGTATGATCACGCCATTTTTTAATTGTATTCGATAAAGATTGCGAAGTTGGAAGTATTCTGTGAAGCTTGTCAAGTTGCAAAAATTTTTTAAATGCGAAGTTTCGTTTCCCTGTTTTTAAAAATGCAGGTGCCTGGATCGTGCAACCTGACAGTCCTCGGTACGTTCGAGTTTTGACATACAGAATTTTAATGACATCAATTTTTCATATATAAAACTTCAAAACAAGGACAAACGCATAGACGCGGAATCTTCAACCGTGTATTTTTGAATTTATGAAAAGTGCAAAACCGTAAAAGGGAATCTCTTCTAATATGCTCAGTACCAGTAGGGAAAGTTAAAAGTTGAGAAACACTGCACTGAACCGCTCGCTACGAGCATAAACTGCGTACAACGATGAAAAATAATTGCTTTATCTACTTCGTCGAGAAGTAATATTATTACGTGATTTGTGGATTTGGGTTCAACGTTAACTAGAAATGTCTAAAACGTCTACACGCGCGTACAGCGTGCAAATTCGTGCACCGTGATGAACAAATTGCTACATTCCTCGTATAACACAGTAAATTACGTATGTACAACACGGTAGACGCAGCTCTACGTATAGCAACAAAGGTGAATTCCCAGTTGAGTAAACCACTTTGATACCAAGCTAGGTTAGGTCTGGGTTAATGATGTGCATTTCTACACGATGGCGTTGTAATATTGCTCCAGTTCCGTTGCTTTTGCAAAGAATTAGTCACAATTCCCATCGCATGCCAATTAAACAACTACTGTCTCTTTATATATTTACTTCGTCTCGATTTACCGAATGTAGGATCAAGGAACTCTTATATTTACTTACACTTAGAACGAATCTGGTATTTTCGAAATTCTTGGATATTTTCCAAGAAGGAAGGTGACCACATCAATGTCTTACCTGCAACACAGAAAATTAAACGTTAAAGTCTAATATAAAATATGTAATTAGAATGTTTTGATAATTCAGAGACTACACCATTGTTTTGACACTTCTAGTACTTTTTCTACGAACATCTGGTATCATCTAGACCTCGACAAGACAACGCGATGTAGCTAATCCACTATCAATGTGCCCATAAGCGGTCAACGCACACATCGCGCTGATCGACCGCCTATGGGCGCCAACAGCATACTCTGGTCGATTTCATCGAGGCTTATAAGCGCCAACGGCAGCTTAAGGCTTATAAGAAGCATAGATGCATGTTATATAGAGAGATTCTAGTGATCAGACTTGCCTATAGTTCTGTTCTAAGCCACAGAAAAAAGTTTCCGTGGTTTAATGACCTCTATAATTCCACGATAAGATTACTTCCAAGTGCATCGCCGAGTTGTTATAAGCTGCAATTTTTTGTGCTAATCCTTAGATAATTTTAAGTATAAAAAGTACCAGTTAAGGTCATTATGAACTCAATACTTTAGAAGATATTTCATTTTTTTCGGAATATCACTGAGAACTTTTTTACCGATCTGTATTTCTTTCCTAACATGTTTCCTGATATTTTTCATCGTATTACTTAATTACACTTAATTTTATCTGCCGAGTAAAGAATATCCTATCTTTTTAATATGATTGGTGGGAAACCAAATGATTAATCTTCAACCTATATTGAAAAATTAAAATAAGTGTACTTTTTATTGTCGCAGATCTGTTCCTGATAAATTTCCGTATAACGTGGGACTTTTGCACTCCATAGGTGTCCAGAATTCCCATACATAATTTCAATCGATATTAGTACAATTTTCTCGTTGACAATTTTAATCGCAGAGTTGTCTTCCACTGCAGTTACAAATCGACTATCTCCTCTCGCTGCGTGCTCTCTACAGACTAGTCAGCGTTCGATCAGGAAAAGACACGAAGCTCCGGCTAATTGCGTACCCGAAGGATCCAGAATTCTCAGACTTTTTGCAACCGGCGATTTCTCCAGCGAAAACGGATCGACTTTCGCGCAAACTTCGAGCCATCATCCTTCGTCGCCGCTGTCTCTTCCGTCGATCCGCCGGAAACCAGAGAAAAACGAAGCAACGTGCCAGCTCCGTAAAACGCTGGTGTTGCTGGCGCGTGGAACGCGCGACTCTCGAGCACGCTACCGGGGACACGGTGTACGCGGTTAACCTGCATCGAAGATAGGCCCTAACGAGCTGTAGTTCGCTACGTAATGGAGGTTACGTCTCGCTGATAATTTCCGATAAGTGCTCGGCCGCGTTAACTGGAGCAACCGCCGGAGGGCTCCTTGCCTCTCCACGATCTACAGAGTATCAGGCGTACTAACAACACCTACACCACGTACACGGGCCCGGTTGTCCCTCTTCTCGTTACTCCTCCGCCCGTGTACGTGTCTATATCCAGCGCGGTGATTAACCGAGCCACATTGGCAGCCCTAAAGAAGATGAAAGCCGTGCACGAGCGAGCAATCGGGTTATTGCTGTCGGTGAAATTCCGTTTTAAAGGGCTCGGGGATCTTACCAGTCGATCAACTCCCGCCGTCGAAATTCGTCCGCTCGATTCCGATTCTGTGACCTACGACACCTCGCGGGGGGCATTAGACTCGTGTACAATTATTTGGAATTTTTTGAAATTTTTTTTTCGATGAACAAAGTGTTTTGTTAAAACTCGATTGAAACTGACGATGAACTTAAATTCATTACTATTAGGATTTAGTGCGATGAGCTGTGTTGCTTTGAGTCATAACAGCGTACCTCAAGTGATTGTTTCTTTATGTTTTATGTCTAGATCAACTGGATTTTTCTTTCGTTTTTTATATAACATTCACATCCTTCGCGATTAAGGTACGTTTATTTCAGTAGGAAAATATGTAAATGATAGACCCAGTTGTTCTGGGATATATAAATACAAAATTTGGCAAAATAGTAAGGTGATCCACCGGAAATTTGTATTGCCTAATAATAATAAATGAAACTTAAATAAGAAGGATTTCGTTAATTTTAACCACCTCCTGTATCGATAACTCCCCAACACCAATAAATGTATCCATCACCATATCAAATTTAATAATTTTCCTGTACAACCAGTCCACAAGCAAAAAAATCATGAAACTTTAATTTAAAATGGCTCCTGATGGAACAATAAGTGTATTTTTGTTATCTCGCGTTTCTTTTAATTAATTATGGCGACGAAGATAATTAAAAAACGAGTCCACCGGAGCTTTCGATACGTTTGTCGTAATTTCGCCGCAACGCGAGAATCGATGAACGATTCCTCGATTTCGCAGTCGATCGGACGGATTAACGAGCTACGTGGCTCGCGCTGGTTTATAAATAAGCGGCGCTTTTGTTGCGCTCGTCGGTCGTCGCGCGTAATGGGCGATCATATGGGCCGCGTCGCGAGCATACACCGCCTTAATAACGGTAAGTAATGCCACATGCGGAAAAGACAGGGACGAATGTAGCGTGGAACGAGTGACCAATGGTTTGTCCCAGCCATCCACTTTGTCAACCGCGTCGTACAGGAGGCGACGCGACGCGCACGTGGCTCTGGGCCGTCATTTTGCACGAAAACCCGAAGAAACAATGCGCCAGGAGCTTCGGGGTTGATGAAGAGCCTCCGATCGAGAGACGCTTTGGTACTTTCTGCCACGACTCCGAGTTACTCGATGCCAATTTTCAGTACATTTATATAAATACTTTCACCTACAAGTGCTAAATCTTATGGCAAGCTTTGATCGATATAATTAATTCTTCCATCTGAGAATATAAAACTTACAAAGGTGTGTTCGATTTATAGAATATTCATTAAGGGACCACAATTTTATTCTACATTTTTATACAGCAGATCAAATAAATCAAGCATAAACAGGGGTATAACTCATTTATAGTGTAATGACTAAAAATGATTGTAATTGACCCCTGCAACTAAAAATAATTTTTTTAGAATGATTTGAAATTTTTTATTTCATTGAAAAATTTCAGCATCTACTCGAATTTTTTTCTCTAAAGTGCGTAGGATTTCGGGGGTATGTTTATTCACCAAAAATGATTGTAATTGACTAAACAGTGTCGAAGTTTCCTGTTGCTTTTGAAATTAATAAATCGACTAATGAACATATTATTTTATTTGGGGTAAACGAATAAAAAATTAAATCTCCGTACGGATGAAATATCCTGACATTTGAAAATAAAAAAATTTCAAGAAGTTTGCATCTGGAGCGAGACAATAGCGCATAAAAATACCATATAATTAACCTTTGCAGCAAGTGCTTACACAGGTATGAATCAATCCGGTCCGTAGCTGGGAGGACAAGGACGTAAACAATTTATGTAACGCGGGAACACGTTTCGATATAAACGCGTGTATTCGTTATCGTCCCGATTACGTCGATGAAACGCGACGCGCAAACGATTTGCGTGAAAATCGGAAGTTGAATTAAGAGAACGAGAGATTGAGAGAAAAACGAAGCTGGAGACCGGTGGAAGGAAGACGTTGCAAAGTTGAGGAAAACTTTGTTGAATCGAGACGGCTCGTTTCCCCCGGCAGTAATTGTCCCGATCCATTTCCAACGGCGCGGTAACGCTCAGGAGCTTGCTCGTTGCACGGCACCAGCATCGATTATTCCCAATTATAATAACAAATGCAAATCAGGAGTAACGACTCGGCAGTCCGGTAATAAAGTTTCCACCCGGAAGCTCGTTCGTCCGCGCTTTTGTCGCCCGCGCACGCGACCATCGTTCTTGTCTCCAACGATTACACGCGAGTCCCTTAAACTGGAGGCGCACAGGTGTAAAAAATTACACGCTTCGAAGAGGAGAAAAAAAATTAAGGAATAATATGTGCACGAATGTGGAATCTTAAAGAAACCCGTCACCGAGCTGTATTTGTATGCAAAACTGTCGAACTTCGTGACCTATGTTAAATCAGGCTATTAAAAGGATTTCAATCTGATTTTGCCTTGTTAAGTATAACTGAAAATCACGGTGATAAGGTAGTATGCAATCTACGTTAATATGTACGCAGGTAAACAGACGCGTGGCATCTATTGTCTTGAGACAAACGTATCTACTGTGTATGTATGTATATAAATAGTGAGGAATATTCTATAAAAATTGGTATCATTTTCTAAATTCCTTCGTTTGGTATATTGAATATCATTGAAGAATTAGCCATTTTCAGTAAATCCGCTTTTTAGATATCGAGGAAATGGGTACAAATTACCATTGGAGGAACATTTTCTGAAAAACGACGATAATTCGTTCGTTAATTGATTTACCGGTTTTAAATAAAAGTGACCCCCGAAGAATGTTGCTCGAAAGAAGGATCGGAAACGATAGAAACAGGCATACAATTATCCTCGCGATCGGGATTACGCAACCGGACCCCGCGAACGCAATTACACGCGACTCGTAATTGCAACGAGCGGAGTAGAGAAAAAGAAAACAAAAGAGTCGAAGAAATATTATGCAAAACTGGCTCGGCCTAATTTCCGCCACTCCGAGGCCCGACGACTGATCGAGCCAGCCGGTAATTACGCTTAATTACGAGGCACAATTTCACGAGTCCGGCAGACTCCAGTCGCCCTCCCGAAAAATAATTGCACCCCCTCGCGCTTGGAATTTTTACGCCGACATTACGGAGGACGAGAGCGTTCTTTTTTCCTCTCCGACATCGCGAACGAGGACCACTTTCGCCACACAGCTCGTCCCGATGCGTTTGGACGCTGTGCAGCCGGGTCAGAGCGGGACACGTCGACGGGGGAGGAGATGCAGAGAATCGAGATGGAAGGGAATGACAGCGAGGGGGAGAAAGATAGAGGGAGAGAAACGTAAAGATCGAAGTGAAATCAACGAAGACAGAGACACGCACACACATACATAGAGAGCAAAGAGGAAATTTCGAGATGTGGGGGAGCCGGGAACGAGCGGGACGATTACCGCGAGTAATCGCGATAATCGTCACGGGACCTGCAGCTAGAGTCACGGCATCGACCTGAGCCCGCCGATGGCCGAACCAAGCAGAACTGAATATTCATTAGCGATGATAATGCCACACGATCCTCCGTCGTGCACCCTCTCTCTCTCCTCGATCCTCTCGCGTTCATGCGGCCTCCGCAGTGGCGATCCTGCCAGCCAGTCTCGTTCCCCCATGCTATCGTTCGATTCACCCTGTCACTGTTATTTCTTTTCTGCCTCCTCTTCTTCCTTCGAGCGCCCTTTTTCCTCCCACCAGCGTCGCTATTCATTACCGTTAATACTGACTCCCTTCCAGGTTTTATCCTACGACTCCATTCCCTTCGTACCCCCCACCCCTACGTTCTCCATATCCATTTATTTCTACGAATTCTTGCCAATTTCTATGCGAGCGTTTCCTGGAATTCGGCCGTGATCGCCGTTATTCCTACTCCGAGGGAGGGACGTCGATTATTATTCCGGAAGCTATACTGGGTCATCCGGAAAATTCTTTGCATTTTTTTATACATCACAATCATAAATTCTTGATATCATCTTTTATAATCGTGAGTAGACTGCGGATCTTTATGCAAATTCATATTTTTAAATTAATGAAATGGGGAGCTTTGTTGAGATAATTCGTATCTTACTTTAAGTATTTCTTACATTTTTGCATATTAACCCCTTGACGTACGATTTAATGTAATCTTTCAAACGTATACTATTCAATTTTATTTAATGTTCGTACAAGAAATGGCCGCGAAAAAGAATAGATTTGTTAAAAATGTGTTTAATATATAAGATTTGATGACCAGTGAGTAGCCTCATGATGGTGAAGCTTGACATCAAGAATTGTAACGAGTCAAGGGGTTAAAAACATTCTGTAGTTTTTTGAGAATTAAAATTTCCCAAAAATGCATAAACATCCCCAGTCTAGATATACACTATCAATGGTTGGATAACAAGTTTTCCAGGACAATAAATTGATAAAAAAAGAAAACTTTAAACTATGTAATTTCCAGTAGACCTAAAATCAGTCTTGCAGAAAGCTTCAGAGATTCACAACGCGTACATATGGTACTCAATGTGTTGGTAAGAAGGAATTAGATGCCTCTGGAGTATACCATATAATAATTTTTAGAGTTCCATTAAAAAAACTCGATATAACGTCTCGGTCAAATACTCGCTGAGGGAAGCGAACGAACGAAACTCGATAGCGCCGATACTCCTGGG
Organism: Colletes latitarsis; assembly: GCF_051014445.1. Classification (NCBI taxonomy): domain Eukaryota; kingdom Metazoa; phylum Arthropoda; class Insecta; order Hymenoptera; family Colletidae; genus Colletes; species Colletes latitarsis. Next base: position 16,253,981 of record NC_135139.1, on the reverse strand, counting down.
TGAAGAGTTCGTCGCGGTCCAACGACGTCGGGGGATCGCGATAAGCTAAGCTGAAGCGACCGACCAGCTCGAAGTTAGCCGCGGGAACGCACCGCGATCAAATAAATTCGCGGGGCAGGAAGAATGACTCGAGATCGAGGACTCGCGAGCAATTGTCTTCTGGGACACGGAGTCACGCATGGGATGCTTTGTTCGATTCCTGCTCGCGATATACCTCGACCCTTTTATGATTAATTAATGTCGTGAGAGACGATTCGCCCCCCCCCCCCGTTCCCTTACGATTTAATTTGCGATTGTGCGTGCCACGTTCACGCACCGAAACCAACTAATCGGTAATCAGTCCTCGGCGATCTGTTAAAAAGCAACGATGGTACCATTGATGTTTCAAAAATTAATTCCTTTGAAAGATATTAAATATTAAGCAATGGAAAGAAATTAGTTTTACTACGAGTGTGATGGATTTTTATTGGAGCCACAATCTGACTATAAGACAAATTATCTAGCTGATGTATCGAGGGCTGAATTTCTTAGACTGTTTCGAGTTGTAAGATTCAAGAAACTGCAGGATGCATTTAATTTAAAAATACAAGAAATACTTAAAGCAAGATTATTATATTATTTGCATTTACAAAGCAAATAATTTGCATAAACATCCTCAGTCTATTTATAGGTCCGTAAAATTATTTTCTTCTTCCCCAAAGAATGTAAATTACAAATTTCTCGCCATTGCGAAGCACGTAAACCTGTATGTATGGATTGAAATGCTTAATAAAAAAAAAATTTGTGCTATATACACAATTGATTCACCGTGATCTCACGAATAAAAATCGATGCAGGGTTAGAAGAGTACGCCAAGCTATTATTCCGCCGCCAAACGCAGGCGTACCCGGAAAGTATTAAAAGTCAATTTTTCCAGAAACCAAGAGTTTCGTAAGAGGAAATGTTATTCCACGCTTTCGTTTCCTTTCCGGTCATACCATCGGTTACGTATCCAATCCGCAATGTTATCGTGCTACACAAATATTAGTCAGCTCTCGTTCGTCCTCGTCCAGTGGCGAATCATCGTCGCTGTAACACAGGTTCCCGGAATCGCGAGAAACTAATGTGCACCAGGATGAGTCACCACGACCCGCCGACTTATCATCGACGATTAATCACGACGATAAAGAAAAAAAAAAGAAAAAGAAAAGAGAAACCCGGGGAGAAACGTTCGCCGGGTATCGTTTATCCCCGAGCGCGTCGTCGAGAAACGAAAAATAATTTCAACGCTCGGAGCCGCGACCGTAAGAATAATTTAGGGCGCATTTTGTGCCGTCGTTTCGCGGGGAAAGACGAGAGTCGCTGGAACAAAAGGAACGGGGCGCGAGTTTCGCGGCGGAAACCAAAACGACACCGGTGCGCGCTCGGAAATTTACAGCTAGGGCGAAAGGGAGGGGGAAAAAGGGGGCGAACCCCGAGCTATTGCACGCGTGGAAAAAGAACCGCGAGCTATGCATGTGTGCACGCATTCGTCTTTCCGCGCGACGAACCGGCCCAAGGGCTCGCGCGACCTAAATACGTACTATCCGCGCCGGCTACAACCCCGCTTCTTCGGAGAAACGTTACGCTTCTCGAGCGAAAGGGACCCTCGAAAAAGCAGGACCATAAATCTACGTTTCCCTTGCAACGAAATCTTTTGGTCTTCGCAATATGCAAATCGTTACTGCGACGAGTAAATTGGACCATGGAAGGGGGAGCGAGGATTGAATGGGACAACGAGATCTTCACTGGTTGAAGAACCTTAGAAAAATATATAATCTTTCTAAATTAAATCTCAAGAGAGATTTTTGAGATTGAATATTGCAAATAATGTACGAATACGTTGAGATTGCAGCTTTATAAAACGAAGTAAAATAATCAAATGGCATGTTAAAGATAGCAAAGTTGATCTTACGTTATTTGGAGACTGTTGTTGTAGCTAACTCAGGACCATAAATCTACATTTTCCTTGCAACGAAAACTTTTGCTCTTCGCAATATGCAAATCGTTACTGCGACGAGTAAATTAGACCATGGAAGGGAGAACGAGGGTGGAAAGGGACAACGGGATTCTCAGGAGTTGAGGAATCTTAAAAAAATATTTAATCTTTCTAAATTAAATCTCAGAGGAGATTTTTGAGACCTATTATAAGATAATATTGCAAATACTGAGATTGCAGCTTTATAAAACGAATGAAAACAACAGAAAGCGGAGCAAAATAATCAAATGACATGTTAAAGATGTGAAAGTTGATTTTACGTTATTTGGAGACTATGTTGTAGTTGTCTCGAAAGTATCTTATTAGAAGGTGGGGTTGTCTGAGGAGTAAATTCTTGAGTTTATATAGTAGCCCCACGTGCCAAAGCTTGTCAAAGGCTTGACTGATGTCGAGGAATGTCACTGAACAGTGCTTCCTCTGTTCCAATGTCGTTGCAATTTACTTTATAATTCGGTGGATTTCCTGGATAATTGAATGGTGACTCGAACCGATCGTCAGATATTTTTTAAAAAACATAATTCCTCTATTGCCTCTTCTTCTAAAAGTTAAAAGTACTAAAAGTAAAATTAGTTTTGGGTTATAAAATTTTTCCTATCATCAAATAGTAACCCAATGCTTTACGTGATATGAGATTTTCGTAACAAATAACCATATTTCTATAAATTTATATATATTTCATCGTGACAGTATCAATTCATATTTGTATGTCGATGAGAGCAACAATCTCTGAGTTATTATCCTCGAATCGATTCTACATGTCACGCGATTTCAATAACGCTAACACGCTTTTAATTTAATTTTGTGCACGTTTGTTTGCACGTATGTATTTGATCTTTATGTGACTTCCCTTTACAGATTCCGAATTTCATCTCAGTAGAAGAAGCAACCTTAACGGGTATCGTCGTTTGACACCGAACGTTCATTTTCCTGTATCATATTCACAGGTATTCGCAGCCAGCGCGAACGGTTTGAATACATCAATGAATACTCTCAGCAAATAGGTCTGCTTTTTCCACGTTCAATCTAGGCCAGCCTTCGCGCTTTTTGCGTGACAGTTGTGGTCCGTTGAATTTTTTTGCAGCTTCCCACATGGAACGATAATTCTTAGACGCCGAAGCATTCGCCGAATGTTGAATTTCTGGTTTCTTGCAACGAATTTCATACGTCGCGGTATAATCGATTAAAGTGGCGTTTGTTAATTAGGTTTCGCGATAGTTTCCTACTTTGTTCTTGCGTTCTGTTTGTCTGCAACGAGTCCACGTACGCGCTTAGGAATGTTGTTAATGTTCTACGACACGAACAGCGACCGTCAAATCGTTTGCGTCATCGAGTGCAAGAAAAATTTGTGCTTCTTACGAAAGAATGTTGAATCTAATTTCTAATGCAAAGCGTTAACGAGTAAAGGATGAACTGTTGTTTATCTATTGTTCTTCCATCGAAAGTATTATGCGGATAGGAATTTTGCCCATCTCTGCTCTCTGAGTCGAAGAAGTTGGCTGTTAGCCACGATCGAGATTTCCTTAATGACGTTGGAACGCGTGTCGATCGAAATCCGACCGAAGACACGACCGCGTACACGCGTGATTCATGAACCTATCGAACGTTATTCAACCGTTTGATTACCGGACAATGATGAATCGATTATCCGAATTACGGCGAAAGAGATATCGCCGACGGTGAAAGTACGCGTCAGGAAATTGGCTGATTATGTAAATTTCGCGATAACCAGCTGCACCGTGTCGCGATGGTTCCAGCTTTCCAGAGATTACGTTATCGTAGTCGGCATTATTAAGATAATGACACGTAATAAGGTCATACGCAATTAAATGGCCGATTTTTATTGACGCTTTCATTTAAATCTCTGAGATTTGATAAGTGAATAAATATTTTTCACGATTGTACCGGGATTATCAACATGAAAACAGTTAACTAAGAAATAGTGTTATACTTAACGTAATATATCTTCCAAATCGATGAGTTAACGTGGAAATTTCCAGAAAAATGATAACGAATCGAAGATATGGTAAGCAATTTCACTGGAAAGATTGCGTAAGAGTGGAAATAACTTTCCAGATGTTTACCACTCGGGATGATCGACAGAATCGCAGTTTCATACTAAGAAACAAGCCATCCGATAGAGCGACAGACCGAGTGTCTTATTATGCAAAGAGACGCGTCGACGATGTCCCGGAGTCGTAGCTTCTAAAAGTAAATTCTCCTAAAGCTACCCAGAATTGTGGCTTTATTTGCCGAACAACCCTCGTAACCCAATTCAAGAGGCAATACGTCGACGTTGTTCCCGAATCCCGTGTATCGCGATCGAGTATATCGACATTTGCATTTGCAGTTCGAATACTTTTACCCGACTGTCGTTCCCCGCAACGATTGGGGGGGAGAAGTAGGTTCGACAACCGATCGCCCTTTAAACATCGATTTATCTCGATTCCCTCCATCTCGGTCAAGGCGTCTACTACAACTTCGTTCAGCGTTTTGTCGAGCAGCTCGTACGACTCTCTCCTCATCGATGATGTCACCCCGGTTAATGCGGAACGTCGGCCAACCCGACGCAAATGAGAATATGTTAAGACGTGCACTGACATTTCAATGGTATGCACGCTCGAAGGTTAAGTAATTCATTTCTGGAATTGTAGCGATTCCTCTCGTGTATTCAAACGATCGCGGACCTGTTTTTATCTCAAACGGAATAAACGAACGCACGAACCTTTCATTTTTCTTGGCTTGTTGATTCACTAAAGGGGAATTACGTCGACGACAGAGAATAGGTAAAGTAAATAGATAGAAATAAATGTTGCCTATATTATTGAAAACGAAACACTTAAGTTTAATCTAGATGACTGCATGATCTTGATTAATTTATTGAACTATAAATATGCAGACACGATCCATTACGAGTAGGAATCATCCAATTAGTTGATTAGGTCATACGAATATTTAAGCCGATCATATCATACTTTGGAACGAATATAAATTACTTGGTTAAGCTTTCGATTCTTTTTTCGAAGTTGTTTTCTTTTAAGTCACCATATATTTTGGAGTACAAAAAGTACTTCCATTGAAGATTAAGATTCTCTGAATTACAGAAAGTCTCTTCAGAACCCTCCCAAAGCTATCCAGTGGAAATTCTATCCACAGAGTACATATCCTCCCCTAAATTATGGCAAATAAAACAAGTCACAATCTACCCTCGAACATCTTTCTGGACCCACCCTTTCGAGCTAGCGTCGCGATTCGTGGGTCAAATTAGCCCCAGAGACGCGGTGCTAACTCTCGAGTGCAACGCTGGCAGTAAATGAAACATCGTTCCAGACAAACAGGCCGTAGCGAACGGGAGGGTTGTGTCTTGGAGCACGTGGATGTAAATCGCCATTACGCTCGAACGATGCAGCGGCAGCAGGCAGGCGGGAGGGCCTTCATGCAAATCTTATCGAACGTAAAAGCCCCCGGAACAGCGCAGAGATGGCAAGAAGATTGGACCAGGCCGGGGAAGAGAGCGGTGTCATTCCTTATCTGCAGCCTTGGCCGCATAAATGCGTCGTAACGGGCTACGTTCAAATGCCAGCCCCGTTGGCTGAGGATGCGCCAACCGACGGCATCATAGACTGCACGCCAGGGTGGTCCTTACGTCTTGACCTTCGCATTTTTTCGTATTAAAATAATAATACGAGCTTAAAGTCTCAGACCCTCAAAAACTTTTCTTAGCCAGAGGCTTACCGAAATAAACGACGTCAGTAACGCAAAAACACATACTAGAATCCAGTTGTATATAATTCCAAATCTATTTTTATCGTTGCAATTTAAATATTTGATTTTATTAACCACGAAGAGTAAACCGTGAAACAAATTTTTTAAATATATATAATCGTTCGTTAAATCTCCCTTTATCCATTATTAGTATCACGTTTCTTCCCCCAAGAATTGCTTACACGGTTCTCCTAGGACCATTTAAATAAAAGTATTTTTTTAAAAAAGGGGGTAAGATAATTGAAACAACCTTGCTTAACACTTTGCCAGATCAAAACTGTGATTTTATTCAAATTCATTTTCTTTAACATTTTAGCTTAAGATTTAATTGTTTTAGTTCCAATGTAAAAAGTCTTGTCACCCATATATGGGTGACGTGGCAGTCAAAGAGTTAAGCGTCCACGTTAAAAATACTTCCTTAAAATTTTTCTTAAAAAAATAAACGAGCCTATGACGACCACTGGGAATATCTTACGTGTACATTAATGGAATTATGGTGACTGAAATTTTTCTAATTATTATTTTATATATTGGAACTATTTTAGAAGTTGAGGACTTATAACTGAGGACTGCCATACTTCGAAAGATGCAATATCTGCAACGATCTACCCCCTCTGGTTGGCGATAACCGAAGTGTCCATATCGTGGACGAAAAGAGAGCCAACGGAGACCAGAACAAGCCGATGCATTGTTTCGTAAACATAATTTGCAGTATCTCCAGCGTGGACTGCGGTACATTTTTCGGGGCAGTTTGCGTCGGCTTTATTTGAACGGTTTTAATATGCATGTCTGGGGCCCGGCTAACTAGCCTCACGCGCAATCCCACCGTCCCCGTGTCTCTTTCCTTTCTCTCTTTTATGGTTACTGTGCTCTGGATCCGTATTTTCCCCCCGTTACGAGGATCCATCCGAAATGAGGTGGCTCTCGACATTTTTTTTTATATCGTGTACCCGTGTTATAAAGAGAACGGTCCTCTAAGAACGCCCTCGCGCGAATTTTCGCGAAAAACTAATTGCAAACGTACCGCGAGCAAGTAAAATACAGGAAAATGACGTGCAAATGAACGAGGCGATATTAATTAATCTTTGATTTGTTGGTAAATATACACTCGCGTCGAACCGACATCGTTCAATCGTGTGCAAACAATACTGAATATGTCGTGCATGACTTTCACTACTATTATGCAAATACCGCTTCGAAATGTGCTTCGAATTCAAATTGCTCCGGAATTTTATAGAATCGAAAGATGAACGGCACCATCGAGACCAGACGTATACGGTAAACATCGCAAAAGTAATTGGTAACTCGGAAGCAGGGCAAAATAGAACCGTGTACAAACTCCGTTTATTGTTTTTTGCCCTGAAACCATTCCCGAGATGGAACTCACATGTTATGATACGTTCTACATATGTTTGTTGGTATACTCAAATATTTGCCAGCACTGTTGTTGTTTCGGGTCTTGTAAATCGTATTCTGATTCGAATATGGAGAGAATCGCGACGCTGTATTTCTTTTCGGCCACTTTGACGTTCCATTGTTACGCAATTCAGACTTAAATTAAAATTTATTGTTCCGCAGTGACGCTGGGCATTCCTCGCAAATCGCCGGACAAACAAACACGATAAAATCTTAATTTCGACAAAAATTAACTAATTCCCTAATCTCGATACAATGTTCCCATCAGATAAAAATACGAAATACTTTTTTCAAAAAGCTCGCAAAAATCTATTACATAATAAATTTTTCATACCAACATTCTCGTAAGTCTCTGCAACCTTTGCACATTGCCATGTCTTTGTCTTTGAAGGATGAATTGCAGCAGGAAGCGTCTCGACGCGTCAAGATCCAAAGGAGTCGCGCTTAAATTAACTCAGCGTCCACGGACAACGGGATAAAAGCGCGCGCGCGCAGGAACAATGCTGTGGCCAGGCCGGAAGTAGTAAAATTTGAAATTCAGCGCGAGGATGGCACGTAAATCGCGCGGAAGCGGGACACCGAGCGCGACGAACGAGTACCGCGTCGCAGCTTCCTCGTTCTGGACCAGGTAGTCGGTTTTCCTACGAAAATTACCGCGACCGGCGTATTTACGATCGCGCGGGAGGTCGTCTGCTACGGCTCAGACCGCACAGAAAATGGAGCAGCGGACGCAAGGATGCGTGACCGGTCGGCAGACGTTGCGCGCGGCCAACCCCCGTCCCCGAAATTCGCGCATGGAAAAATATTCGGAAACAGCAATTAAAAGTTTCGGGCTTATCTCGAATCGAACGCTGGATTCGAGGATACTGCAATTAAACGGTCGAGTGCGGCGCGGAAAGAATTGTAAAAACGACGGGGAGGGAAGAAGGTGGGTCCTGCTCGTTATCCCCAACGCTAATGGAATTTTTATTGCGTTACGTCATTCGTTGATAAGGCAAGCAACTTTCGCGTCCGCACTCACGGCGACGAGAAAAACAACGAGAGACGAGGAACAACATGAGAAACGATGCGTGTGGGAGTAATGCGTCGCGTGTACTTATCAGTTGTCGGATGACTTTGGAAATTCTGACGGAGGGGAAGAATGATTTATATATATTGTAAAAAAAAACGAATAAAATTTGGTATCAAATTGTGGTTAGCTGTCAATGTAAATAGGAAATATATAGCAGAGATGAAAGGAGAGAATCTTTAGTTTCGACTGTCTTAGAAAAGGCTAGCTATTCGTATTAAAAATACTAAAACTTTAGACGCGTGTACTTCCGAAACTAGTAATGTTTTATCCATAATTGAGCCATTGTAGGAAGCGGCAAAGCTTCCTCTTTGAAATGGCTTTTGGTTTTTGTCGATCCGACTTTCCGTTTTCGAGATATCGTAATTTATGTAAAGGGTAATTTTTCAATTTCCACTGTGATCTCTCGCACCGCCTTAGAAAAGGCACTTAACGCGTATTAAAAATACTAAAACTTTGGACGCGTGCAGTTCCGAAACCACTAGTGTTTTATTAATAACTAAGCCACTGATGGCAGCGGTAAAGCTTTCCCTTTAAAGTGGTTTTTGGTTTTTGTCGATCCGACTTTCCGTTTTCGAGATATCGTAAGTTATGTAAAAGGGTATTTTTCTTAATTTGACTATCTCTGTCTCCGTCTGACGCGTCGCGCTGGACCTCTCTGTTTCGTACGTGACTCGTGACTTCGTGACCTAGTGGCGGCGTAGTATTTCCAAGAATTTACTACGCACTGCTTACTATCTACGCGCGCGGGGGATGAATGAACTCGCGCGAGCGCATCAAAAACGTAAACAAACTTCAAACCCTTATATCTCTGAAACTAGCCACCGCATCGACTTGAAACTAAAATCGCTATATCTCCGGAACTAATAAAGCTATCGATTCTCACAAACGCTCATTTTAAAGGGCATTTCATCCTCTACCTAATGATCATGTCACCTACTATAATTTTTGCTATCTTCTATGTTTATTTTGTCATTTACTTTGACACTACATACCTAAAGATGTTCCAGCAATTCCTATTGATTATACGACTGATGTGCGATAAAACTGGATTATAAATTGTTTATTTAGTTGAAAATTAATTTAAATTTGTATACAGGATGTTCCCGTAATTTCTAGCCAGCATTTTTCCGTAAATAATTGTTTTCTTCAGAATTAACTACGGTATCGACTTGAAACAAAATTCCTTATTTAGAAAGAGTAACACTAGTCGCATCTGACATATACACTGAAACCATTTAAGTTTTAAGAACTTAATTCGAGAACATATTATATTTAAAGACATTTATTTAAAAACCGAAATAAATATTCTATATCATTGAGAAATTTAAACGCATGAATATTGCAATAGGCAACGGGTCTAAAAAAACCCAACGACCGCCTAACTAATTCAAGAGTAACCGCGCAGCGAGTGGTAACCGTCAATCACACGCAACCCTAACGCAAACTGGAGCGACAAAACAGCTTGAAATCGAAATTCGTAGCGGCGGGGACCAGGCTTCCGCGTCTGGTCCCGGAATGATCAATACCTTGAACTTGAGTTGGCAGAAACGGGGGACAGAAAGCGGAGATGATCGTGCTTTTCGGAAGCGCCCCTCGGTCGCGTGACGTACGAGCACGTATTCGTAGGATCCAGCATGCGGCATTAACGATGATGTAGCATCCCTGGATGTAATATCGTGTTGCGCATAACCCGATACACGCTCCGACGCACGATCCCGATATTACATATTTTTTTCTCCTTCTTTTTTTTCAGGAAATAAATTCGACGCGACGCTGCTCTCCCGCGTAAAACGTAAATATACTCGGCGAATATTCGAGCCCTTTCGAAATATATTATCTTCCGTCGTCCCTGCGCGAACACGACGACGACGACAACGACGACGACGACGACGACGACGACTGCAAACATTCCGAGACTTTTCATCTCGCGATAGTAAACCCCTCGCGCGCAACGCAGGCGGGGAGGAAAGAACGACGCGAACCGGTGAACGATGAACCGTGGAAAAAATACAAATAAAGAGCGGCGCTGAACGCTCGCGGAATATCGTGCGACGAGCGGAAGGAAACACGGCGAGGGAGCAGGGATGTTATCGCAAAAATAGAGAGACTTTTCGGTGGCTTCTTAGCGAGGGTGGAAGTACACGCTGGCGCGAGTTCAGCCCGAGGAGGAAGGGAACGGATGCAACGGAGGCGAGCAGGAGAGATCGTCGAAGGGTAGGAGGGGGCACGAGAGAATTCATTAAGGTATGAATAATGCGTCTGCGATGCCAAGGCTGCTGCCGAGAGCACCACCGTGCATACCATGGCCTGCCCACGGCACGGGTGGAAGAGCATGGCTAAAATTAAAGCGGATTCACCCCCTCCGCGGACGCGGCCTCTAGGCGAAAACGTTCTTCGCCACTCTCACGCTCGCCACGTGCTTTTCTTCCAAGGGAGAGAAACGAACCAACCGAAACAAAATAGATGGAACGCGTGGAAAGGACTGGCCGGCGAAAATGTCTAACGGCGAGGAAGAATCACCAACGCAACCAAACTTGCACGAAAGAATCGAAAGTTAGCGATCGAGAACGACTACCCCTTATTCGCATGCTATAGTTGGTAACTGTGAAACTTTGGGATACCTTTATTCGACTTTATCGTTGAGACGCAAAATTCACAGATGCAAATAGTAAGTGCAAAATACTTGTTTGGTTCCAATGTTCAGCACATTTGAATCTAAATAGTTTGGCCCATCAATGAGTAAATATATCGAAATAGTTGAAGTTAGAGTAATATTAATATTTTAGAAATTCATATATTTCTAACATTTCTATCAATTTTGTATCCATTAATAAATTCATACATTACTTATTAAAATTTAAAGAACTTCGTAATTGAATTAAATATACTTCTGAATATAGAAATTAATAAATCTCTATATAAATTCGTAAACTCGTTTCTTCATTCATAAGCTTATAAATATTCAGTGAAATGTTAAATTTATCAAAAACTTGTAATAAATTGATACAAAATTTGTGAATTTGTAAATCGTTTATGACTGAATAAATAATTCAGTTCATAAATTTCTTAAAAATTTCAGTATTTATTAAATACTATATTTAATAGTATCATATTAAACATAATGTTCTATGACAGAACATAATGTGTGAGGTTCGTCTAAGCATTTAAGATATATATTCGACACGCCCAATTTTGTTCTGCATCCAGTTCGAATTCTATAAATTTTATAGACCGTTTATATTGTCATTCGAATTACAAACCAGCGAGCCAAGAATGTGCATTTCGTTATGGCGGTAGATCCCAAGAAACGAAGCACGTGACAAAGCGTGAATTTATTTTTCGAGTTAACGGCAAGTGGTTAGGGATTAATACTAAGATCTTAGAATATGTCTCGTGTCACCGTGACATAGATTTAGCAGCAGTGCTTTTGGACAACGTCACATTAAGATTCTCGTAGACTCTAAATCAGCGATTCTTAACCTTTTTAAACTCACCACACGCATCGGAAGATTCCTAATCCTCTCTAGCCTGTGGCATAATTCTGAGAAAAGAACCAGAGGACTTGATCGCAAATAATTATAGCGTTTCTATTATTCCATTCTGGCCGTCTTGAAATTAATACAATACAGTATATTCTCAATCAACACGAATACCTATTTTTCCTGTAACGATTCGTGCATGCAAGGAGGACCGTGGAAATCCCATTAATCCACTTCTCCTCAACGTTTGCATCATCACGGTGACTAAATTGCTCGTATCGACAAGAGAACGCAATTTTCTCTCACATCGATCAAGATTGCATCCTCGGCGGTGTTGAATGGCAGAAAAAAAGAACAAAATACGATGCAGTTCAATCTTCTATCTACAGTCACGATATCGAGAAAGGTATAGACAACTAGCAGCTATAAAAATTCCTGGTACATCGTCCGGACGTTGCGTGCGAAGCTTGTTCCCCGCTGTTTACTCTCGATCCCCGGAAACCGCGGAGCGAGCGTCTTTTTAAATAAATTCCAATAACGCTCGCGAGTCTCGGGCAGAGAGATACGCCACGGCGTTTCTCCATATACGCGATCCCACCGAGCCAGTTCCCCAACAGCGGAAGAAGAAACGACTCCGCCGCAAGACTAAGTATGGACGCACCGGGGTTTCACTATTTCCACGAAATTGCTCAATCGATCGACGAGCGTTGCACGGAACCCGCTTGGTACCCGTGGATCGATGCGTCGATCCGTGCGGAACTCTCCAGCCGCGCTCCGATGTCCCATCAGCTGCTGCGGCCGCCTCTGCGCCTCCCCTAACTGACTCGCGACAACATTGTTGCGATTAACATCGTTACACGCTCGCACAGTGCATTTTTGCGCCTCGTCGAGGGAAGTTGAATTTCCATCCAACGCGACGCAGTGATCCAGATCGTTGATCCTGTCGGCGTCCGACCACCGTGCGCGGCTAAAATACGCGAATGGTTGCGCAACGCGGCTCATTCGACCTACGAACGCCGGTAATTGGCAGCTGAGAATTTCTGCACGCCGGTTCTTAACCTTTTCTTTCCACGGATTTCCCCCCTTAGAAGGCTGACGAAGTTCATGGATCTCTTTCCTAACGTTTTAAGATTCTTTAATGTTCGTCAAGCCTCGTTAAATTTGTTAGAAAAATTATAATAGATACGACTCGATGAACTCGATTTGGCGATATTCTATGGATATTATAATATTGTATATTTGGAGATTGAAATGCTCGAAACTCCTGCACTCGCCAGCAGAGGGCTACGCTCAACCCGTACTTCTCTCACAAGTACTCGACTGAGTTCACTGACACTAGAACCAAGGAATAACACTTATTGTATTTACTTACTCATTAAATAAATCTGACGTGTCAGAAATGGTCTCTCTGCCAAGGGAAAAGGTAAAATGTTAACCGCAGCAAAGCGTCTTACCTGAAACATACAGAATTAAACATTAGAATATAATGTAAAGTCTATAAATTGTTAATGGAACTGATCTGACGGGTTGGAAACAAGTAAGCATTTCTAATACTTTTGTATTGTTATTTCTATGAATATCAGATAACATCGACACATGATGTGCTCGTAGACGTCCGATGTTATGTGTGGTACAAGGCCTATAACGTACGATGGGCAATTCTATCGAGCGCTTATAAACGCCAACACAACAGCTTAAGCCTTAAGAAGTACAGATGCATATTACATAGACAGATTCTAGTAACTAGACTGAACTATAGCTCCAAGTAAGAATGGCGATAAGAAAAATCGTACAGCAAATGTTTCTATGGTTTAACAACTTCTATTGCCCTATGAAACGATTTTTCCCAATCGTTGTTGTGAAATACAATTTTTTAACGTAAAATAATAGTTCATTCTGCGGTATAAAAGGTATAAGGTAAGAACTTAATTCTTTAGATAACATTTTACTTTTTTTTTAATTTAAATAAGTGTACTCGGAAATGAGTCGTATAATAGGATAATAGAGGTTATGAAATCATACAAAATTTTCCTCTATGATAGTTACTAAAATCATCTTGTATACATATTAGTGTTCAAAGAGATTCTTCTTATACTATGATCTATCGGTGATCTAAAATCCCTCGAAAACGATTCTATCCGTATTGTCTTCTACTCATCTGCGGTAGAATGAACAGAATCTATTAAAACGAGTGTATTACTAACAAGAGAGGGGCCAGATTGGTTTCAATCTACGCTTGCAGGATGGTAGATTACATGTCCCGGCTGTTGCGTGAGTAATACTCCGTTACTCGATAACTTTAGAGATATAAGTAAAGTTATATACATTGCACTATGAATTTCAATAATTATCAGTCTTCTACATCGATGTGATAGTTTTATATTACATTCTATAATCGTTTCACTTGCATGAAATAAATAATTGAAATATTAAACGCTACATCTCCGAAATGATCGACCGATGGCGTCTAATATTTTGCACACAGCAACCAGGACACGTAATCCACCATCCTGCGAAAATAGATTAAACTCTCTGGCGAACAACCGTGGTCCTTCCTTCGTCAGAGATGCTCCTCTCAGCCGCGAATAATAATCGTCGTCGTAAAGATATCATAAAATCGTGATTTCGCCGGCAGCTTTCGACGAACACGTGCTCTTCAAGGATCGTCGGGATTTAATTCGCGCCGAATAAAGTTTGCGTCGAACGAATTTTACGGCCAGAGCGCGTCGAAGACCAGCTTTGGACGCGCAAGGATGTATCTCTCGACCCGAATCTTTTTTAACGATCACACACATCTGGTCGATGAAAGCGGACAGAACGGGACACTGTTTACCGTGACGGAGATACTAATGACGTTAGAGGAGACACGGCGGTGTAAATTCATTAGCAGCTGGCGTCGCATCCCGTTCTTCGTGGATTAAAGCGAACCGAGTGGGACAGCAGTCGATCTGCTCGTTGCGATCGAAACTTTCGCGATACTTCCAACGCATCTACTGTACGCTATGTGCTTATACAAGTCGAGATAACTACGATTTTTTAGTTGTCCATGTTGAGTAAAATTAGGGGACACGAAAGATTACTATCAAGGGAAACGTTTAAAATAAAAAATAATTGTGTATCATTTTATTATTTAGTTTTAGATATTTGTTAGACGACGATTTTGATAAAACGATTATCTTTTTGTAGATGTTTGAATATTTACGCTCCTCAGCGTCAATTAAATTTAAAAAAAATTTAATACAAATAAGTACACAAACAAACGAATGCAATGTAATTTTGTAATCACCTCCAAAACATTGGTCCAGCCCAAGAACTGTCATATTTTGTTAAGTCAGAAAGTATTATACATTAAAAAATGTTTCAGGCGAAAAGTGTACCCTTTTTGGAGGTGTCTAAATCACTAACTCTTAAATGTATGTTCCAATATCGTAGAAAAATCATTCAAAAAATCCATCTTACGTGTTTTTATTAAGGAAACAAAAAATAAAATGCTATATCCATGTACAGTAGTTGCTTGCAAATCAAATGTCCTGTAGTTGTGCAGTTACGATAAAGGAATACTGTCAAGCATTCGATGGCAAACAGAGTAGAAATTAGTAGTCGTTGGAATACTTCCTGAAATACATTCTGTTCATCCCCTGACACCGGTTGAGGGCTAAAAAAGAAACCCCGCGGAACGATCGGAGTGTTCCACGTGGTGGCCATCGTCGAGGCGTATTTTCCCAAGCACGGGGTCGCTGCCTGTTCCCCGACAAATGTAAAAAAAAACCCTTGCGTCACGAGAGCCGGAAAATCGCGCGGCTCGACGGTATCTCGAAATACCTAGATCCAGATCCTCGGGGGCGTCTGTACCACGGGTTGTCTCGTGTATAGGTGTAAGCGTGCGCCGGGCTTTTCGAGTATCCGGCGTGGATGCTTGCCAGATGTCTGGCAAAGCTGGGTGTTTCGGATGTATACGCGGAGCTAGCCAGAGGTCCAACAGCTCGGAAGCCGATGACTGAGCGACAGCTGGTATTAGCCGGCCCGACGAGTGAGACAGGCATCGAAGGTAAGCGTCGCGAAAGAAAGTAGCAAGGAACCCGTCTGGGGTATAATTTTACCCAAAATCTGAGCGAAATACGAACTCGAAGAGGATCGAGAGACACGAGGAACTCGTGACAGCGTCATAAATCGTCGAAAAATCTCTACGCGGAGGTCCCGATCGTCTCAAAGAAACGTCAACCCCGTGAAACGTAAAATCTTTTAATCATGAAGTCCACGGAGTCAGTGTGCCACCAGTCGACGGACATAAAAGACGACACTATTCCTGGCGACAGTGATTAATTAGCTTCAGGGAAGTTGGTGAATACTTTCCTGTGTATTCTATTTCCGATGATTCTGCTGTGTTAGTCATTGAGCATGCTTTTTTGGAAACGTGACAAAGTATGGTCGAAAGAAATTGCACCCACTTGTGTTGCGTGAACTGGTCTTGCATTGGGGAATACAAAGAGGACATTTTTAATTTTTCTTTCTTACACAAGACGTTTGTATGTGTAATAGTCAGTTTAGGAATAAATCGATTTCACTCTAATAATACGTCTACACGTTTTATGTAACACATTCCTTGAATTATTCTAGACTACAAAGGACTATTTACGTACACTGAACGATCACACACTATCAACACCTTTAGCTAGGTATTTTACATGCACAACAAATAACTTTGCTATAAATACATTGATGATCATCGTTTAACAAGAGTTGGAATATATTTTCCATAAATCTACACCGTGCAAAAGTATTAAATTGCTTTTTAAATCCTTCCATACAGTATCACTGAGGTCATCGAATTATTTTTATCGCAGAATTCTAGCCGCCATCGTGCGATGCCGCGAACAGAGTTACGATTTCGAGAAAAGTCGTATCGCGGTCGATTCGAAAATTATGTAAACACTCGACAAAGTCGCGGGGAACGGATTTATGGCGGACGATCGCGAAAGTTCGGACGGACAAAGAGCGCGAATGGAGTGCGATGAATTTTTTTTCGAACACGAAAGCAACTTCGACAACGAGTGGGTAACCCAGTTACGAGAAGGGCGCGCTCGCGTCTCCTCGTCGCGATTCTTACGCTTCCTACTGGCATTAATTAGCTAATTGACCGAGGCGTACGGTTAATTAAGCTTCGAGCGACTGCACCTCCGAGAATAATAGAAGGCGCAGCCGTGCGTAGGAGGCGTCTACGAAAAACGCGAAAAAGGACGAGGCGGAAGAGAGGCCGAAGCCAGTCGCGAGGGACGTCGCGCGCCGTTCCAGAAGACGTTCCATAGACGTTACCCGCTGCAAAGTGGCAGGTAAGAAGACGAGAAACGGAGATGGGAATGCAAAGGAGGGGGGATTGGGGCGAAGACAAGAGGCAAAGTAGTCTCCTCTTTGACGAGAGGGGGAAAAAAGGGGGGTTGAAACTGTAGCGACGGTAGAAACGATACAGGTGGAGGAGGAGAGACGAGGAAAAAGACGAGGAGAGACCTTCCTTCTGAAGGAGTCGTCGACTTACTCGAGATATTAATTTCTCGTTAAAACTCGCTCGTCGGGGCTTTCGCGCAAAGGCGGGCCACCGCGCCTCGAAATGGCACTGAACCAGGCGGCGCGGAAGGAAAAGGAAAAAACCGACTGGTTTCGCGTCTCCGTGGCAAAGACCGTGTGGAGGAGTCGAGCCGACGATCCTCTTTCCGCGCCCGGGCCGAGCAATTACGCGAACGAGAGACACCCTGCCGCCCGAGAGCACTTTATCATCGGGCATCGTGTAATCCGGCGCTCGACGATCCACCGACTGGCTGGATCATTTGCTCCTCGCCGTTGTTCCTCGACGACGGTGCCCCAGCAGCTGGCCATTCCGCGCGAATCTCGCGCGAATATCGGTTCGTTTGCATACAACGCGGCTGCTTCCTGCCCCGGCCAACAACGCCGCGACCGCTCGTAATTGTTTCGTCGAGAACGATTTATCTAGCGCTCGATCGCGGATCTCCTTCGAACGACGTGCCACTCGTAAAAGGTATTATATACGGCGCTAATAAAAACCGACGGAGGATCCGATTGCAGGAAGAACCGGCGAATATTAAATTTCCTCTATCGCGCTACGAGGTCGGGGCGCAATTTTATGCAAATAATGGATGACGAATAAGGACACGGTACGGTAATTCTGATTTCTATGGATCTATCGGGTTTACGGATAAACGGTTTTGAATGGCTCGTCGCTGTTTACGATAACGATAATAAATTTATCCGGTAGACGGGAGAAAAATACCTTCAGTGTACATATGGTAGTTTTAAACATTGATGATGTGTGTTAATAATGTGTGTTGCTCATAATTACACGATTTGTACGGTTATACTGGCCATATTGGACGCGGTGAAATTCTTGTTGAAGGAGATTTAATATGAAACAGAGCGAAAATTTCAAGGCACATAATGCTGCCATGTAACACTTTATATGCAAATATAATATCATGCATTATACGTCTCCTTTCGAGGGGTAACGAATGTAACTCGATTTGAATAATGACTTGGACCGAATGCGTTCAACGTTGTTCGAAATATTTATCTAGATAAGAGTTTCGTTCGACTTTGCACTTCTTCCGCGGGTGGGTCGCGAGAACGGGGATTTTTTCGGAGGCGAATTTTTTTACCAATCTCGAAATCGCTCGAGAGCACCCTCCTCGAGCGGCGCGCGAGGGCCCTCTCGCTCGCGTGAATTACGACAGGACCGCGTGGAGCGGAGCGACGCGGACCGTATTATTTCACTTTGGTGACAAATTTCACCGTGGAAAGGAGAAAGGGCGCGGCCAAGGGCGGTAGAGAGAACAAGGGACGCGACAGGGCCAGAGAACGAGACGAGGAAGTTGGGTACACTCTTGTACAAAATCATATTACGCATCGAAATATTCGTATTTAATTGTATAAACCTTATCTTTCCAATAGCTCGATCCCTTACATTAAAACTCGTTTATGCTGTATACATAATTTCTATATTGATCTACGTATGATCCCGAATCATACATCAAGTCTCTTCGATTTATTTTTTCGTAGTTGAATAATTTCTAGTAGTAAGTATGTAATGACCAGACTGTAAATGTTTATGAATTTATGGGAAATTTTAATTCTCAAAAAATTACAGAATGGTAGGATACAAATTATTATATTTAGGGGTTGAGACAATTCTCTACAAAGCTCCCATTTCATTAATTCTTTTAATCAAAATTTGCATAAAGATCCGTGGTCTAGTAATGACTGAAACATTAAGATTTCTACGTACGTAAATAAAAACCTTAAACTTCGCTCTAATAGTCATGCAAATAATTACCACCCCACAAGAATTTCAAGGAATGAAAATATTTGAAACACGCTATACCATTTTAACCAAACAAATTCCACTGCTATTTACATTTTCGTTCCGTAATGTGGAGTAAATAGGAACGGATGCGATTGAAAGAGAAAGTGGGAAACGAAAGCAACAAATGGGAAAGTAAGACGATAGTAAAAATGTAAAGATACAAAAGATTGTAAACCGCGAGAAAGCAACGACTCTCGTATCGTTTCATCGAGATGTTTCAGTAAATCGCTAGCACGTTTCTAAAGAAACACGGTATAAAGCGTTTAAAGCGTACGGATAATTGTATTAGTTTTCCAAACAGCAACGGGAGCGTTAAATGCGCGATCGTTTTGTCTAAGAGTGTAGAAAAGGGTGAAAATAGGACGCGAAAAAAAGAACGAACCGTGGAAGGACACGGAGAACGCGGCGGCGCGTCCGTGCAGCCGGCGGAAGTACGGAAAACGACTGGCCCCTTTTTCCTCCATCCGGTTTGAATTACTATCATCCCGACGAGCATTGTCTATTGTGGCGGAGAATTATTTTATTATCGCTCGGTCGGCCGGCTTCGAATGCTCCCGGAAGAGGCACGGGGATGAGGGAGCCGGCTGGAGAGGGGGAGCGGCGGTGGCGGCGGCGGAGGCGGCGGGGGTGGTGCAGACGCGGAGGAACGACCGTGCAGCCTCCACGGTTCCGCGATTTATTGATCTCGCGAAAGAAAACGAGAGGACCGTCGAAAAACGCAGCCGCGACCAACGCCGGGGAAAATGGAAAAATATCGGACGGAAGTAATGCCGCCGCCTCGCGCCACTCGCGTAATTACCGCCCCCGTTTTTACGATCCTCGTTGCGATTTGCGGGGGTGTATCGATGCACGGAGTCGCGCAGCGTCCAACGAGCACGCCGAACCGGGCATTAAAAGTGGCAACGGGCTCGCCGATACTACAGTATTTCCTCGTTTTAAGATTGGAAATCGCGACCGACGGTTATCTTGAATCGAACTTTTACTTTTTTATGTAACTGTATACCTTTTTACGAAAGGTATGCAAGCGATTGAGCTGAAAAATGTTTGATTTAAAAGCTATTTTGATTTTAACGTTCTCTGTTTTCGATTGTTTATTCGATATACATTGATGAATATGTATGTAATGTGTTATATTTTTACGAGAGCAATATTAATCGTTTAACGAATTTTTCCGATAAAAACAACAGTATGCAACAACTCAACAGGATTATTTATAATTACAATTTATTCGAATTATGTCTGAAAAGTGTTGAACTCCAAATTTAGTCTTGTTTGGATTCAGTTCCATCAGAAAAATCGCACCAAATTATTGATTATACTTTTGTGAACGTACAATAAGCAATATAAAAATGTTTGAAAACTATGCTGTCTGCAGTAGTATTTTGAAACTCGATCTTCGATTCCGTGCTAAAATTTGATCTCGAGACGAAGAATTATTATATT
Source organism: Colletes latitarsis (assembly GCF_051014445.1). Classification (NCBI taxonomy): domain Eukaryota; kingdom Metazoa; phylum Arthropoda; class Insecta; order Hymenoptera; family Colletidae; genus Colletes; species Colletes latitarsis. The sequence goes on along the minus strand of NC_135139.1, from coordinate 16,233,423 downwards.
TTTAAAACAATTTCGACGAACGTAATTTAAATGCGAGAACAAGTAACCATCGATCAGAGGGGTAAGCGAAATATACGGTATGTAAATGCTTAGATCAACTTGCTAGGATATTAGAAGTTATAAATACGTGAATAAGCTCATTTTACCGTCTTCGCTAACTCTACTTTGTTGCAACTCGCTCAAAATTCCTGGAGAAGCTTCAGACAGCATAGGGAACTAATCTGAGCCCCTTCCTACCAGTCGAAAGTCAAGGTGCTATGAATAGATTTTGCGAAGCTGTAGAATTGCAAAAGAAATGAGCCGACAGATATTTTGAATACTGAGCTTCGGGGCAGCACGCTAAATTCATATTTCTATTCTTGACGATTCAGTGTTTTAAAAACCTAAAAGTCAGATTAGCAAGTTATGGATCAATGTCGAAGAAATACACTGCACAATTAATTTTATAATAAACCAGTTCGTAAACGTAGAACGTTAGTTTAGATTTTTAAAAGGCTAACTTCCTTTCTCATGCTTGTCACGCTAAGAAATTTTAAAGCGAAACATTAAAACATTATTATTTATGGTATAAAACAATTATACGGTATAAGTACTTTGTTGCGGTAGCTGAACTAATCAAGTTAATGATATACTTCAAAGTTTAACATCCTGCATAAATTAGATATGAATGAAGTTGATGGCTCACAAAAAACTCTACAAAATTATCGTTGGATTTTGCAGATACAATAATGCGATAATTGGATTACGGGAGACGTAACGAGGTAATGCAAGTATGCTCCTAAACAGCCCAGGTGGAACATAGAGTTTAATTAATTTCAAAAAATGCGCGCATTTCCTCAAGCCATTTATTATTCTAAATAAAAACGAATGTTTTAAGTTAAGCTCGATAAATATTAAATTTTAATCGCGGTCGAGACATAAGAAGAAAATGTGGCGATTGTAATTTATTTATGTTTGTCAAATTTCTGAAAAGGATCTACAGTAAATTCTATGCACTCTAGATAGTTGAAAAAAGTACGACTTGATTGATATACAGTAGAACAAACAAATATTCTTGTATTTTCACATAGACTGGCACGTCACCCACATAAGGAACTAGAAAAATTAATTCTCAAGATTAGATACTAAAGAAAATAAATCTAGATAGGACTCTTGTATTTTAACGAGGCTGTAAAACTACGTTCTATGCCAAACTATGGATATACTAGTTTCCAATTGTCTAAAAACAAAGTTTCGTTTTGAGGGTTTAGTCTGGTAATCAACGCGTTCAAATAAAAATTAACAAAGACTCAAGAGCGCTGACGAGGGAAATTTTTATAAAATCGACTCAGCAACGTGCTAATGCAACATATCCCCTAATCGTCGTATAAGTTCGTAACATTCGACTATTCTTCTCCCTCCGAAAACTTGTCCACCTCCTTTTGGCCTGCAGGAGCGTGCGGTACGCGCGTAAATTAAAGACGACACGCGCCGTCCTAATTGCTCCGAATCGCAGCAGCGACTCGATCATAATTTACAATTTATAATGACGCGTCGATTACGATATCACGGCTAAGCACATTCAACGGTCCCAGGACGGTGTCGACGGTCTGGAAGAGCGACGAAGAGCAGCGTAGCACGCGATCAGTCGGCGCGACAGCGAATTACCCGATAATAGGCCTGACCTAACGAGCCTATGGCGACCTTTTCGAATTAATTAATGCCGCGGACCGACGCGTGGACGGCGAATATCCACAGGGATTGCAACTTGTTAGATCAGTCGAACGGAAAATACCGGCGTCCTGTCGTTCGCATGTTTCGCGTCCCGTCGACGGAGTTAGGCCAGCCTCGCATGCTGCAGGGTGAAGCTATTGTTAGGGATAAATTTAAGGGGTCACACGGGCTGTAACTAAACGTGATCACAATTTTTTAAACGCTGTATTTTTATATCGAATATTTGAAACCATACATGATGATTTATGTGCTTTACAATAGCGAGAAGATATCGCTACGATAATGATTCCATCTTTCGTATAGTGGAGGCGAAATCTAATACCAGTTCGCTTCACTGGCTCCAATGGGGATCCCCCAAGTGGGATAGAAGTGTCCAACATACGAATCACTCGTTCATTTTAAGAATAATTTCTGTATAACGAAAATCGTAAATTTGTAATCTATTTGAAAATAATTTTCTAAGGCTTTATGTTGGGTTTGTAAATAGGCAGATCGATGCTTGTCGTGCATGTAAAGTTGCAAGTACGCGTCCGTGCGGCGATTTCTGGCCCATCGATGCAACGACGAGGAGATATCGACGCGTTACAACGAAAACATTCGGCCACGGCTGTCGATATCGATATCGTACTTGTATCGAATTTCGTAAGGGACCAACGATACAACCGAGTGCACGCACGCTCTTCGTGTTTCAAGCCCGACGTCGCGCGCGCGCCGATTCGAACATCGAATGCCTTCCCTCTCGCGTTACAGCTGTTTTGTCTTTCGACGATGCGTTTCGAGGCTGATCCGATTTTCCCTGCAAATGAGCATCGACGAAACCACGCAGCGACGTCGTGTCAGGTTTCGACGCTGGCCAACTCAGACCACGAACATTTACGAATTTTTTCAACCTTTCACGCGACCAACAAGGTGAAAATTGCGCTGAATAGAAACCAGCAAATAAATATTTATTAGCATCAATCCATAGCTTAACGCGTTCACTGTCAGATCTAAACCGTATAATATCGTGGAAGACTAAAATTTGGATTTTAGACTGTTCTAAACTACTACCTAAAATTTGCTTATCCACAAATCCTATTCAAATTTATTTCCCTCCACATCTCAACTTGAGAATTAATTTTTGTTTCAAGTCAGTGGTGAGTCTCGCGAGCCAGCGAACATTAACGAGGAACTTTTAATTAACGGGTTAGCGACCTTGATTACAAGGTACGTTCGTCAATTTTTCGTCGTTTCTTTCGAAGCAACATCGCAATAAATTCCTTTTTATTTTCCAACCTAATCCCCAGTCCAGTTACGATCGCGACGTCCCCCGAAACGCGATAAATTTTCCCGCCAGAATCGCGGGGCCAAAATGCACAGTGGTGATGCGCGTCGGGAAATCCTTACGTCAGTGAAAACGCGCACGTGTACTCTCTCTCTGGCTGTTCGTAGTACTCGCGGAGCCGTAGTACGCACGGCACACCGGGACGCGATCAATATCTGTTTTCCAACTTCTCGTTTCGATTCCAGCCGCCTCTATCCGTCTCCGCAGCCGCCCGCCGCCGCCATCGCACACGTACACGCGGACTTTGCAACTCGACCGGTATCTCGTAACGACGCAACTTCTGATGGGAAAAATCGATTCGATTCCGCGAAACGACGCCCGCCCTCGATAAAGTGGATACACGCCGTGGAACAGCGCGTAACTGGTCGAGCGTCGAAAGTAACGAGGGCGATCGAGAAGCGCGGAACGTTCGATCCGGGTAATTCTGTTTCCCATATTCGACGAAACGGGAAGACGCTCTTGGAAATCGTACCCATAGTCGACGATGGGATTCACGCGATCCGGAATAACGCGTAACGCTCGGTTTCGCGTATCGCGCCGGTTGTAAATAACGCTGCAAGCAGATCCCGATATTCGATCGACGACCGTACCACCGACTCGACACCTACCGTTCGGTGCCCGGGACACGGGAAATCTAGGTAGAAACGACTCACCGGAAACCTTACGAACGTGGGCTAAATTCCGATTACGACTGGAAACCAGTCTGGACCCAGATATTCAATGTTAACGTAAAGATGACTCGGATGCGGTAATGGAACAACTCTCTCGGCTGTGACGAATCTCACGAAATCATAACAACTTTCCTAGCTGTGTACGCGAAGTTCTTGCAGAAAAATGTCGCTTTAACTGATTAAACCGCCAAGCACGAAACTTACTGTGAGAAAACAGAAATGCAACTGTGGAGTAACGTGGCTTGTGCCTTGGAACCTTGTGGCGATGCTTTCCACGCTCACCGCCGGGGGGCTACGCTCAACCTGTACCTTCTCACAAGTACTCGACCAATCACTTCTATATACGCTCCTCGACTGTCCATTAGTAGGCCTAGGAAGGATCTATGAATCCCTGAACATTGTTTCTATCTCCATGATTTTATGATTACCGAGAGTTTATTGGATTCCTGAATTAACTAGCCCTTTCCTTCGTTAACAGAGTCATGAAAGGAATAAGAAAGACACACCTCGTCTGTTCCAAGTATAATATTTGCAACAATGTTTTCTCTTCGATCTTTCAAGCTGATAGAGTCCATTTCTATGTCAAAATGTGCTAACAGGGTTGAATGATGGTGGCTCCTGATAAACGACCTATTTGTATGCCAAACTGTGCTACCAAGGGTTGAACGATGGTGGCTAAAAGAGCGTCAAAAGGTAAAACGAGGACAAACGCTCGCAATTCTTGTTTTGCGTATCGTCAAAGTTGTAAATAACGCTACAAAGTAGATCCGATATCGACGACGCGATCCTGACTCAACACCAACCATCCGTACCGTGGACACGGGGGAATGTAGCTGGCTTGAGACGATAAATTTCGTTCTTTTTTCCAAACGAGCCGAACGTAAATAATTATTCGACGCTCTCGACAACGTCTGACATGCATCGTGTATCAACGGTGTGCCTACGCAATGGCGGCGTGTATGAAGGAAACTAACTATGCGTGAAACACGTAGTTTACGGTTTTAAGATCGTAGCACACCTGAGAACCCTTAAGGTGTGAAAAGTCTCATTTTTAAGACAACAATTACACGTAGTGTAAACTATATTATCAATGTAAAATTCAATAGGATTGTAGTTTAATATAAGTACTTTTGACTGGTAGGCTATACAGTTTCTAAACCTTCACACGCACCATGAAAATAAATTTCCCAAAGCTATTGACATATACAGGCGACATGGAGATTTTAAGAATACTGTAAAACTAACTTCTATGACAAATTGTGACAAAGTTTCGTTTCCGTGGACAATTTGAGGGGTTTGATGTGGTAAACAACGCGTTAAGCGAGATGTTCGTGGCATGTCAGCACACTCAGAGGCCCGAACTTCCTCTGACACGAGAAGAAGGACGATTACTCATCGAAGTATCGGCCAATTTGGCCAAACGCTTATGAAATATTAATGGGAATCGGAGAAACATAATGTATTCTCCGAGACGAGTCACCGACGTTGCATCTAAACGGGAACAAGCTTGTCGGTCGAATGGTCCACACACGCTCGCCAGACTTGTCTCGCGGGTACGTGTAGGCTCTCGCGATACTGTCCATCATTCCGTGTGACAAGAGAAATCATTCCTACGCGCGCAATCGCGCAGCGAAACTGGTTACGCAGGATCGTTCCAGGACATCGCGTTCGACTGACTCGAGCTGCTACAAGATCGCTCTAATAATGCTAGGGACAAATACATTATTTGTACCGGTCAACCATGCGCTAGCCTGTGGTTCTCAAAACATCGACGAGTGTCTCGATAGTTCTCGAGGAAACTACATTATCGCAAAAACGAAAGCAAGAAATAGCTATTCGATATCAAGCTTGTAACATCAACAAAAATCCTGCCACTCGAGCCAATTTGTACGCAAATTAATATTGAAAAATGTGCTATCAAAGAAATTTGATTGTCATTGATTCGTATCAATGATTTTTACAAAGAATTTATCGATGCACGTCCACGACGCTATCTTGTTATCCTTATCTTGGCATTGTATATTATTGAAAAGAGACATTTCTACGAACGTTTTATTTTTTCTATTAACGTAATCCATCGTTCTTCGAATGATTTCGAAGAAAAGAATTACACATTATCGTTCGTATTACACGCGTTTGCGGTGTCTCCGTAAGTGTTAACTTATCACTTACGTGGATCGCGTGCCCGTCATATACGTTTTCTTAATGATAACGACCAAGGTGAGGCGGCGCGTAGTACAAATATCGACGCGAAAAGCACGAGTGTGTCTTCGACGGAATAAAAAAAAAGAAAATCTGGTACGTAATCGTGGTCGTCTCGAGAGAAGCGCTCGGGCGTCATTGTTTATTAGCGAGATTTATCGAGCCCGCTACGCCCCGTAATAACATGGCGCGCTGATTTATTCAGATTTCATTCATGAAATTACGCTTCCACGGAGCGCGTGTGCACGGCCTCACGCATCAAGCGTGCACGCGTGCAGCTTCCTCGACGTGGACCGACACAAACGCGCTGCTGCACGCACCCGGGAAGGAGGCACCGATCGTCCCGAGCTCAATAACTTTCAAACGCAGGACAGCTTTCCAATCTAGCTCATTAACATCAATGATGCTCCGTTACAACACAGCCGTGCCGGCTCGAGACCGCCCAGTGGCTCTCATGCGACGGAGAAACGTGTACTGGTTAAGATAAACTACATAAAATAACGGTATTCTTCGAATATACATTCGTAACCCTTCTACGTAGCAATCGAAATAAGACAATACCAGATATGCATACAGTGATTCGTCCCTAACGTTCGCGACGCGACAGATATCGAGGAATTGTCTCTGATCAGCTTCTTAATGGTTCAGAAATCAAAGTACATATCATGTAGTATTTTTTATAAAATTGCGTGATTCTCGAATGGAAGCTCAAATTTAAAACAGCAAGGCTGATTTGTTTGCAACGTTGTGCTTTTTAACGTATTCATCAGGGATACTCATTTCTTCTGCTTTATTTTTAAACACCATTCTTGACGTTTACGAGGTGTTAATCTTATGTATGAACATTTAATGACCAGTCTTCTTGAATTAACGGAGATGATTTCGCGAACAGTATCGAGGGAGGAGGTAACGAACCTTAGCAAGGAACTACTGTATTCACCTACACTTATCAATCATTTTGCTGGATTCCCTATTTCATTACAATTCTTAAGATTTGTTTTAAACAAAGACCTAAAACCAGTACTATTTTCTTCTATAACCCAAACCCATGTGCTTCTAAATGGAAAATTGTCATAAATAATAATACAGATTACATCATAATTGATTCAATATAATTCTGTACTTTCTTAATAAATAATAGCCGGTATCATTATTAACTTATATATTCCAATATAATATAAAAGGTAATCATGAATAATGAGTTAATCATGTTTGACCATTGCATTAGCTTTGATTACTTTTGTTAATCATTAATCATCGATTCGATTTCGCGGTAGTCACAGTCGTTAATCATTAATCACATCACATTTTGTCCAGCGCGGTGACGTGGCCGTGGAAATTCGAGTACTGAACGCGAAATTAATCGGATGGAATCGATTTCTTTTTATTCGTCCACCTTTCCGCGCAAACAAACCTCGTTCGCAAGTGCGCCACTCCGAAGCGACGAACGTTTCTCGCGACTCGTTTGTCCCCAGCGTTCCCAGCGGCTTAAGGTTAATGGATTAAGTAGTCTGAATTTAACGCGATCGGAAAACAAATTTATTAGCGATTATTTCGCGACGACGCTTACTGTGTACTTCGTGCGCTCACCAGCGGCGACACTGACAAAGCGACTCTATCAACGACCTCGGACTGTTTTTACTGTAACTTTGGAGTTAAATGGAGGACCAGGGAATATTTAATTCATATTCGGTGCTTAACATTAACGTTTTAGATAATGTAAAAGAGTAATCGATACTTCTGGACCCAATAAAGTGGAAGTCCTCCTAAAAGTTTAATTTCAGGTCGTGATCTACTCAGGAAGTAATTCTTCGTCTGTACTTCGACTTAAATAAAAAGTTTCCTCGTTAAAAAATCTCAATATCAATTCTATTTTCTTCTATACGTACTTCTATATTATATACTCTATATTGTTTATCTATGAGCACTGTTCTCTACCTCAATTGTACAAATATCATATTTTCTCTTGTACAATAATGGATTTTCGCCCGTATAATAAATAAATAAATAAAAATGTTTTGTTTGTTTTGTAGTTCCTCACTATATAATATAAATATTCTTTATGGATTATAAATAGTATGCAGTATTAATTTTCAATATTCTATCTGATTACTAATTTTTATCGAAATTGTTACAGTAATATTTTGAGCGATTTCCTTCCGAGAGATCAACAATAGCGAGAAGGGAACGTTCCCGCATATATTTGGACAAGTTTGAAATATATTACTCGGGTATGCTTTTTCTTCCGAACGATTTCCTCGCTGCCAACATCTAAAAAAGCAACGGCGAACGGTATATTGCTCCCAGATGGTCTGAAAAAATTTCAAACTTCTTCGCGCCCTTCAGACTTCGGGACGCGGCAAAAATCTTCGCGTGGGCAGACAGAACTACATCACCACTGCAAAGTATTTCACTCGTACAGTGTTTCTTGCTGTCTCTAAATGCGTATCAAGGGTTTTTAAAACGCTAAGATCAGCAGACAAATATGATTTGTTCCCTAATCCTTCTTCGAAAGATATCGAGTAAATAATGAGAAATTATATTCTCCGTTGTCTTGTTTAAAAAGAAAGAAAATGACATTAAAAGATATTTTACGAATACAAAAATGTTTAAAAATGCACAATTTAAAATACTGAGATGAATTATATGGAGATTGTTTCACTCGTAAATAACACAAAATTAAATTCGTTCCATTATTTTACAATGTATATTTTCTAAAAATATTCCTGTGTTTTTAAAATTAAATTTCTTTGCGTCTGTAGATGATATATGTGTAGATAAATTAAAAAATTTAATTTGCACGGGTCGTTAAAATAAGAGACCATTTCTTCTACCCCGCATATTTATGAGCGATGCTATACGAATTTCGATAGACAGACTTACAGCGAATATTCCCACGAGACGAAAATGATTAAATCTGCTGTACACGTTTGTGACGATAATACATGTATATGTAACGCGTACGTACAGCACATTATCGATTAACAGTTAACATGGCAACATCACGTTCGCTGCGCAGACTTATTAACCCTTTGAGGTTCTACGTCGTGTTGGTCTCTCGTCATTGTATTTCGTTTCAATCGGATTATATAACAGCTTGCAGAAGCCTCGAATACACTCATGGTCTCGCTTATGTTTCTCTGCGATCTTCCGTTCCTATATGTAAGCGAACACTTTGTCTCTTCTTTTGTATACAGGGTGTTCGGCCACCCCTGGGAAAAATTTTAATAGAGGATTCTAGAGGCTAAAATAAGAGGCTTCGTTAAAAAGTTATTAACAATTAAATTCAAAAATTTCAAATCGTTCTGGAAAAATTATTTTCAGTTGCGGGGGTCAATTACAATCATTTTTGGTGAATACACATACTTCCGAAATCCTACCCACTTTCGAGAAAAAAATTCGAGGTGTGAAATTTTTCAACGGAAAAAAAAAATTTCAAATCGTCTGGAAAAATTATTTTCGGTTGCGGGGGTCAATTACAATCATTTTTGGTGAACAGACATACCCCCGAAATCTTGCGCATTTTTGAGAAAAAATTCAGTACGGTCGGAACTTTAAACGTTAATAACTGTTTAACGAAGCCTTCATCAACAAATTGGTATTCTTGATTTTCGTCTTATTTTGGCCTTTAGAATCCCCCATTAAAATTTTTCCCAGGGTTGGCCGAACACCCTGTATATAGGATGAACTATCCCGAATAGCTCTTAACTCAACCGCTGAATGTGAAATTTTTTCATACAAAAGTTGCATCGTCTCTTTTTTATATAAAAGTACGTATGAATCTGTTTATCTTTAATTTACATTTAAACTTAAGATTGTATACCAAATGTATTATCAGCAGAAACAAAAATTAATTCCAGACAAAATTTCAAGTAGTATTGGTCATTTTAGTCAGACTTTGTAAATTCTACAACTAATAATTTTTGTAAGCAAACGCTAATAGTTACTGTCTATATTTTTTTTTTAATAACGATACCACACTATTCAATTATAACTAATTGTTCAACCGCGTACGTAGCGGTCATACAAAAGCCACGAATTTAAGTCCCGAATATTTCGAAAGTATGAAAATGTATGATTACAGGACACATTAAACTTCATTACGAGCATAGTTCCACATTGTGCAGATTACTGTGAAGAACGAATCAGACTCGTCATTGTACGAAATAGGGTTAACTACCGTAAGTCGAGGACTTGCACTACCGGGAAAAGTTCGTTGAACCGAACTAATTGTATGCAAATCGAAAAATGTAAAATATCTATCCCTTTAAGAAAGGCAGTGTTTGTTATTTCGTTCGATCTATAATTTGAATTTGTTTTGTCCAACCAATTATTGCCCAACCTTGCCACACGTAATGCGAGTTTCTTTCGAAGACACACAAAAAACTGATGTAACTGTTCAAACATCGGATTACTCGAGCCCTCTGACTCAAATGTCAATAGATTTTTCGATTCGTTTCCCGAAAGTATTTGAACAGTCACAAGCAATCCCGAGTCAACACTTCGAAATGCATACCCAGTTCTCGTTTTCATGTTCTCGGATGTTATTGGCCGACGAGCAGAAGCTTTTTCTTTTACCCTCCATGAGTTTGATACATTGTATCATACAGGGAACATTAAAACTATTTTTCAATAGAAAATAATTCGTTTCTCAAGCCAAACGATACAAGGAAGAAGAAGAAAGTGATATGTTTTCTTCTCTTTTGCACGCTTACTTTGATTCTGAATAAACTCTAAACTGAATAACACAAAATATTATTTGTCATAATATTCCACAATTTCCAGAAATATTACTTTTTGCACGATTACTCTTAATGGCTATGCAAGTAATTTCTTGGTCGTCGATGAGTCTTTTAAACTTTAAAGCCCCCAGCGTGCTAATCAAAAGATTAGAGCGCGTTTAGAAAACGAAGAACAGGCGTATCGTGGCAATATTTTAAACGACCCGTCGCGTTAACTACGCAGCTGTTACAATAAATATTGTGCACCGCTTCGAAACGAAACCGGTAAAAATAATTCGAAACTCGTGTATCTGGGCTCCATCTGGATCGGAGTTTTTCGGTTTCAGGTGATCGGACGATCCATCCGCGTGGATGGTGTTACACGAGCAGCAAATTCACGTGGAATGCGTGCACGGCGTTGTAACGACGATTCACGGCGCGACGAGCAACCTTAATGTATTTACAGAGCTGAAACCCATTAACGCGTATCTGCCAGTTGTTAACGGCGCGGCTGCCTGGCTGGCTGAACGAGGAGCCGACTTATCGTTTCGCTTCCGGCCGTGAGAACGCCGTTACGTTCCCTGTACAGCTTAAGATGCCTAACGATCGAACCATCCACCTATATCTCGTGTTTGTCGCGGGATTTCCACGTCCATCCGCTCACCAACCGATGGACGACCAAATTTCCCGATTAAGATCGATGCAAATGTTCCACAGGACCTATCAACGAACGTACAACCGTGGTGGAAACTGGAGAGCATCTCAGAAAACTCTGCGCAAAGTAGAAGATGCAGAAGCGAGGGATATTTTAACCCTAAATAGAGTGCATCTTAAGTTTTCTTAAAAGCTTCCTTAGTCTTCTGAAAATCTTAGAAATTTTAATTAACGTGATGAATTTCCATCTAAAACCTTATTGATAGTGTACTACAGTGGTCCTTCGTTAACGTTCACCACCAATACCTATAAGAGTTAGAAGAGGAATGCAAAATAAATTATATACTTTTTAAGATAGCAACGTAAGTTGAGAAATACCAATGAAAGAATGATTTATTATTTTAAATTTGACCCACATGAAAATCATATAATTAAAAAAAAGAAAAACTACATACTTTGGGGAATTACTGTATTTGGGTTGAGAAACACTGATTTTATAATATCTGTTAAAGATTGTAACGGAACTCGTACTGGAATCCGATCCAATTCGCGAAGATGGTACAACTAATGTAAGAGCAACATTTGCGAATAATGAAGCTTAACGAAACGAGTTGGTAATTTGCTGGATACGTAGATTACGTTCGAAAACGTTTTTTATCCACGGATCATTATCTTTGGCGTACGAGTTGCAATTGATATCTAATTGCGTGGAATGGAGTTAGGGGATTACGCAAAAAACTTAAAATAGCATCCGCGGAAACAAGACTCTGATATCGCAGCGTACGTGTAAACACTGTCGAATTACCGAAGAGCGTGTTTTAAGAGTTACGATGCCGAAGCATGCAAGATGTTATTTTTACGCGATACCAAGAGGCAACGTTCCCTGGTCGCATTAAGAAAATATTCTGACCGATTTAAATGGTCTACGGGCGGTAGATGATTATCCAACGTCTGAATCATCCAGTGGAAATTAAACGGCCGCGGATCGATCGAACACGAAATACCGGAATGCTTATCGAGGAATCGTAAAAATTCGAGGTAAACGTACTAGTTGCGTAGACGAGTCTATCAATCATACCGGTTACACGTACCATTGGCCATCAATCATATCGTACAGTATCGCGTGTGTTCCGTACCGGTGGTCGTCTTCTATTTATACATTTTCGCTCGATTCTGTGCGCGTCGAAGTCACCGGCGTAACCGACGGAATCCATTCACGACGGTAAATTTATCGTGAAATCGTGTCGTCGCGAATTACAAGCGCGAGGATCCGGTCGAGCCGACATCGGGGGTAAAAAAAAAAAAAAATGAGAGTCTCAAATTATAGAATGAGCCGCCTTTCGAGCTTATTAAGAGGATCCATTTATTCCGGTCGAATCGACGTTCCGGGGGCTAAAATTAGCGTCGAAGCGCGCCAGAGCCGCGGCGAAGTTTCGTTTCCAATCGGTAAAAAGGTCTGTCGAAATGCAGGTATTTCAATCCCGTGGCAGGGGAGTTCGTCTACCATTTGTCGCGTGGACCAGATATCCAATTAGCGATCGGCCACGTTTCGGTCGTTAATGCTCCGAAAAAATTACGATCCTCCAATTGAAACTCGTCCTTGAATCGAAAAGAACCCTAACTAATCATCGAGCAGACTACAAGACCTCCGAATTTTTCCTCTCGCGAGGACGAAATTACTCTTTCGGGGAGACTTCCAGTTATCACGAGGATGCAGGAGGGAGCTGTTGCTAACAGAGATACACGAAATTCTTATCTAAATATTGAGTTTCAAGATAGACGTTATTTATTCGTTATTTGTTACGTAAAAATAAAAATTGCAATTATAAAAAATAAATATGTACTCCTTGATATATAACAATTTTTAATAATTTTATTCTGCTCTATTTCGTAAGTAGGAGTACTATGTTCTGGTAAAAATCTAGCAAATGTAAATATGTATTATGTATATAATCCTCTAATCACAATTTCTAGTCCTAAAATGTTCTATTTAACGAATATTTTAAGGAAGAAAATTCTACACGTGTAAATAAGGTAACACTTAATTACAGCAAATGGTTCGTAACTCAAAAAGAAACTAAACGATTACATGATACAAAATTTTCTTCGTCGATTGATAAAAGTAAAAATATCCCAAGTAAAGCATTTCGTAAATACTGTAATTCTGTAATAGGAGAAAAGCCTGAACAACATTTACAAAACATAAATTTAAATAAGCAGACTAAAAGTGTACCAATTTCATTCAGATTCTTTTTCTGCTCGTTTGTATGGCTGCAGCAGAGCTGGAAGTTTGCGTTTTCATCGCAGAGCATAACTTATCCATGCTTCTTTCAGATTATTTGCCTGATCTTATTTCAAATACTTGCCTGGACTCGAAAACTGATAAAGAGATAAAAGATTCGAAGATCAAAGAAACTTTCACGTTTCAGAATCTCCTCGATCCCTTTTACTTCGGCGAATTTATTTTTGAATCAAAAAGAGTCATATTTTCATCGATTGAAGATGAATCTACATCTAAGCGACTTGCCTACTTAGCTAAATATTACAAACTTTTATTAAAATTTATCTTTTACTTCATATTCTATATATCAATATTATACAATTTTCTTTAGAAGACAACAATTTGAATTACAAAGGATTAAACCACGTTAGAAATAATATCACCTCTTGCACGCTTTCCAAATATAATTCGAGGAGGAAAGTCTGAGAAAATAAAGAATGGAAAAAATTAATACTACGAAACAGTCCTCCTTCCATTAGAGAAATTGGACCAGAAAAATTTTGGTTCAGAACCTTTCGAGGAAGATATTGCACTCCAAAAGTTTCCTTTTTTAAATAAAAACAGACTAAACGTGCCTCATCGTGAGTTCTCTACAATAAAATAAATGAAAAAAAAAGCAAGTTTTTAATTAACAGAATAGCAATATATAATTGTCTTGCTTTCCATTAAAATTTCGCCCGCGTTATACCTATTTGGGGAATTGCGTGCATTTTTGCGGTCTTTGATGTTGCTACAGTTTATTTTGGTGCATTTGTGGAAGTTGCTTTGGCAGCGTTGCGCAGGTTACGAGCGTGCGCGGCCATTTTCAATTTTTGCGCGCGGTATTGCAAACGACGTGTTTAGAAACGCGGCCTAAAGGCGCCACGCTAAAGTTAGACGAGTCGCTGTTCTCCTGAGCGCTAAGAATAACTTCCACCGTGTCGTGCTGTAAACAAACAAAGACCATCTGACATGTTCCGAGGTTGAACATTGCCACGGCGCGATCGTGAGCGCAACGGTTTTGGGCGATTACGTTAAAGCCGTAACAATTGTACGTTTTCGTTCGACGAACGTTGTTCTTTTTCTCGGGAAAGTTTTCCCGCAATGCGCACAACAGATTGGACGGGAATGGAGTGCAATTTCGAGTGACGTTATGGTTCGCGAAATTTCCTATCCCGTAATCTACCGGCTGCATGTAAATGGTAAATATTGAATTTGTAACGTTTCCTTTCCCATGGGAAAGAGAAGTCGACCTTTGTCCGTGACTCCGACAAAGTGCCCCTTAGAAAACACCATCTGTTACATTCCCCGAGACCAAGAATTAACGTGGGGTAACTCGGTAAACAAGAAATTGTACACCATCCCCGAAATTAAACAATTCTTTATGTTTCTGCCTTTCGACCATCGGCCATGACCATTGCAAGTGTTTCGAAAAATATAGGTAATTGAAGCTTCTTGGTGTATACTTTTTTTCAAGCTGAAGTGTCGAGCGAACGTCAAGATCGCTAAATTCTTTTTAACCAGTAATTGGCACACCTGGGTTCCGAGGTCCCAGGAGAAATTATTTTTCTCTACGAAGAAGTGGGTTATTGTACTGAGCTGGCCTATTTGGTACTCTTCTATCTTTTAGTTGGCTACGAGCCTGTGATGTTTGCATAGTTCATTTAGCTTTCGTGTGACAAGTGTTTCGTGTCTCATTGACCTAGGTGCATGGTTCGAATAACCTTTTAAATATTGTTACTTCTGTCCTTCTTTCGTTGTCACTAAGTCCTTGCTATTTATGTAGCCACTTCTTTTCTTTCTCAGAGTAAGTTAAATACGATTTGAATGAGTTCAATAAATGTACGCTCAAAAATAAATCGAAGACGTCCATCATAATTTTTTCGTTCAAAGCTTTCATTATCGAGGAAATTAAGTTTCAAAACTTCTTGTACGAGCATTTCGTTAAAACCAAGTTTAATGAATCTCGCTATACGAGAGCCATTTCTAAAAATAAAACTTTGTAGGTTATATATTTCCATTGTGTTATAAATGTACACTTGTATGAACGTAAAACTTATTGAAAATCGAATTTTTCGAAAAAGAATCTCTGCAGGAAAATATTTTATTCTGCATTTCCGAACATTGAATTCCAATTGCAAATATTTGACCTGTTTTTCAATAATAATAATGTATTCTCGACGATTCGACTAATCTGCAACATAATGCTGCCTTGTGCTATATAAACTAACCAAAGGCGAGATAATGAGAAACTTCGAATCGCATTAATCGGGACCGAGAAACTAAGTCATAGAAACGATGTCATCTTAAAATATCAGCGCCGTGCAAACGCGAACGTTTGTCAGAAAAATAATTATAAAGAATCGTGTCAACGCGATGCCGGTTTACGTGCCTAAGCAGCGCGTTAAAATTCATCGTATTTCCTCGCGTAATTCGCGACGAGCAGCTAACCAAGTAACAGCGTTATTCTAATAACGTTTACTTACAACACAAAACACGATTCTTCCTATTTAGGACGCGTGTCATAATCCTTTCCACTGTGGAATCACAGCATTTGCACGTTGCAGAGATCGAATAAGGGAAACCTTCGAAAATGGTAACGCGAGAGTCCAACGTTTCCAAAATCAATTACACCAACCTCGATTCGTTTTACGAGCCGCCGGGCGGTAATTGCTCGACCGAGTCTAGGAATTTTATCGCGTCGTGCGAGTTGACGCAGAACTTTCCTGAAATTCCCGCGCATCGATTACGAATCATTTTTATCGGGACCGTTCTCGTGTCTGCGTTTCTATTTCAAGCTTTTATAACGTCCAGCCGTTTTCACGAATTCGACGGCGAAAAAAACGCTCGAAAAATAGCTGGAAAACGATAAAAGTCGTGGACACAGCTTGTCACGCACTATTGTTGTCTACCGTTCGACGCGTAAGTGGACAGTGAAACGGGAACAATGTAACATTAGAATGCTCGGTGGTGATTGTTATCGTGCACAGTGTAGCTTTCGTACCGGAAGGGAACTTTTCGAGGAAGCTTTTTGTGGAAACCACGCCACCGAATCATTTTAAACTCGTTAATAATGCGACTGTGCACGAATGTCGACCAGTGAAATACGAAAGAAATACAACCTCGATTATTGCACGAAAATGAGACTCGGCAGTTGAAAATCGTCGTTCAAGCTTAATGTGAGAATAGTCCATAGTTCGTATTTCATTTATTTATACGATTATGAAATAGTAAACTATTACTATCGCATGTAAGTGACGCAAGTGTCACGAGAGAATTGGCACGTCAAAATATATTACGTGCATACATACGTTAGCTTGTACGCGAATTTAACGACGCAGTCGATATTTTACAATTTTCTTTTTCCAGGAAGAGCCAATTATATTTTACTTCTATTCTCGGAACAAGCCTTTGGTTTTGAGTATTCGGAAATCCAAGTTCTAGAAATCATAAATAGAAATAGAAATATCAAAGTACCACCGTTTAACATTTATCAACGAATAAAGAAATTGCTTCCAGCTATTAAAATTCCCACTATCGGTTATTAACAATCAGTGATCATCCCTTTCGTTTGTGAATGCAACGCAAGGAACGAGGTTTTCGTGCAATAATCGAAGTTGAACCGTAGCAACGTTTCGGCGAAAGAACGTACAGAAAGTAATCGAAATCGCTTTAATTGCCTTGCTATCTTATCTAATCAAAGTCAGTTCCTGACTTTAATTCTCGAAAACGGTAACTTACGCTGCATCAACGACCACGTTACGTGGGAATCGCGAATCAAGCTATCAAATAATATAAGAAAAGTTACATGGAATCACGGGGACAAACACGATTCGCTATTGGTGGTTTTTTATCGCGTACCACCACGCGTGATCGACGTAATTTACATTCGATAATGCGTCGTCGTTTCGGTAAAGGTTACACGCTGTCCCAAGTAAACCGTAATCAGTTCGAAAGAACGAATTTTTTCGTTTTTGTCCGAACGTCACGCTGATATTGCACGTTCGAGCGCGAGAGCTTTGATAAATTTTAATAGGATTATATATTTCTTTTCGGCCGCAAAAATACGTGCGTGCACGTCGGGGACGGGAAAACGACCACAAAATTTGTCTGACCGATCAAACCGTCGGACCGAATGACGGATAAAGGGGCGAGGGGAGGAAGACCAATTTGTTTTTATCGGTCCTTTGTTTCTCTCTTCGGTTTGGCGCCACAGTCCTCTCTGCAGCCTCTGTCGTTTTGCTCCCAGGCAGTTCGATACAAGCGACGATTCACGCAAAGCGCGTTAATTCGAGCGTGACTATCTACGCAAATTTCCCTCTGCCGATTCCGCCTTCGACAAAATGGTCAACTGTTAACGCGAAACGGACTCCCGTTTCCCTCCTGCTCGTCTGCTTCGCATCACCGCTATGAACATAATGCAGAGCGAAAGAGGCGACCGGATCTTTAACGCTTTGCTGCATAATTTTCTTTGGAGAGTACGCGAAAAACTAACGATGTTATTGAAGAACTTTCCCACTTATTATTTAGAAAGTATTTTCTCGATTTTAATAGACAAATTTCTTGTAAAAAATCGTTCAAATTACAAGAAGAAAATAAGGGATAAATCCATTAAAAGAGATATTCAATTGCACGAAAAATCATATCACGAATCGAATATCTGGTCCCGAATAAGTTTCGGACCGCAAATAGAGTTTCGTGTTCTGAATCGAAAAATGTACTGAACTTTCAAGAATCGCACGACTCGACCCGTATTTTTTGCTACCCGCAGACTCCTAGTTAATGTGTACCAAGTTCCATTCAATTCGGAGTGCACTTTTGTCATGCATATTCGGTTATACCCCTTTTGCGAATCATTGAGTCTTTTAAATCTCTGGATACTGGCCTACAAACCAGGGCTTGATTAATCTTACGATTTTGGAACGATATTACGATATTACTTCAGTTTTGAATATTTTTTTACATCCTCCATTCGGTTCTTTATAACTAGACTGTCGATGTTTATGCCTTTATGAGAAATTTGAATTCTCAAAAAACTACAGAATGCACTTAATATGCGAATTATTATTAGGGGTTGAGACAACCCTCTAATTTGCACAAAGATTCGCAGAAACTTCAACACTAACACGGCGGATGGTGGGTCTTTTTGGACCCAGATAACACTTACTTTTCATTAATTCTGTTCCTCTATTCTCTAAAACGTTAATGCTTCTGATATTCGTTGTGTATTCTAAAACTGTTCATATTTCATTAGTATTTCAAGAGTTCTAATAAAATATGAATTCTTTTAAAAATACTAAAAAATATTTAGGATAAAATGTGGGTAAAACAAATGTTTTACGATATTATAGAGTAAAAGTCTAAATATATATCTATTATAAAATGTGAGATGTGGGTTTAACCCAGCGATCGTCGTTTGAAACAGTTATCCTCGGAACGGTTTCACGAGCCCTGGCCAAGGAAGGGTCACGAGTTCGAAGCGTGCGCCTACCCCAACGCCAAGGACATCGAGAGTTACGCAAAGACACGCGTCCCGATCAGAAACACGAGGCGTAGGTTTCCGAGGCGCGGCCAACGTCCTTCCACCCGGTCTGGCCTACCACACGCACCGTCTACCGACCGGTTTCATCGCTCGTGTCGCCTTTTTCTGTCGGCTTTCCCAAGCGTTTCTCTCGTCTCTTTCTCCGCGCGATGTGTCTGCTCTCTGCAAACGAACGCGTATGTACTTGTCCCGTATACGGTGCGCGGCGGTTCCCTTCCCGCATTTCCGGTTTCCAAGCGCTTTAACTGCCGACCTCCGCGACCCGGATCGCGAGATTAAACGCGAACAAATCTCTCCAGTTCCTCCTCGTTCCGCCCCTCGGTTGGTCCGGATATCGTGCAACGCATCTACTTCGTTGCACAAGCTGTAATAAGTTGTACGGATAGAGTTCGATTAACCTCCCCGGTGACCCACGATAAAATTCACCCGTACAACCTGGCTGAATTGATAAATGCTCCGCGTAAGGTCAACTTCTCCTCGCAAGCGATTCGACCTGCACGGGGCTCTTTCCGCTACGTACCGTCAACCCTTACCTAACTCTGGGTCCATTTTGATCCGTGGAAACTGCTTATTTTTGGAATTGTCAAGCTTTGAGATTTTCCACGTAACAATAGTAATATGAACGAGTTAAAATAAACGGTAACAATAAATATCTTGCGTCGAGAAATTTTTACCGGAAGTGGTACCAAGTGTAGGTGAAGCTACCAAGATGTAGTTGATATTAAAACTGTTTTTTTTTTAAATTTGCGAATTTTTTTGTTTGATATAAACTCTTATTCGGTGGAACATTTCTGTACAAACTTAATATTTTAAAACACCATTTTGAGAAAGGGGTTCATAAACTTCGTCTACAGAAAAAGAAGGTTACGTTAACCACTGTAATGTAGACTAATCTAAAATTTAATAACAGTGTTTCGATAAACGCGCGTTTAGTATTTAACAAGATACAGAGCTTAACGATGCAAAATTCTAAATAGAACCATTTGCATAGGAGTTTCTGGACAGACGGGCGGCCCAGTCTGTGTATAAAATGTGTTCAACTTTGTTCGAAACGAGCCCGGTGGGCCGACAAGAGACACGCGAGCGCGTCGACTGAGAGCGACAGGATTCATTCTGGCACGCGCGAGAAACATAAAATGCGACATGCCATCGTAGTGAGCGCACCGACGAAACTCAGAAATAAACCGTGTTCCCGGTCGTGTCTTCGTTCGAAACGAAACCGCCACGGTTCCCCTGAAACAAAACGGGAACCAGGGATAAACGCGATTGTACGGTAACAACCGCGAGAACATCCTGCGTTCGAGGTTTTCACGAGACGCATCGATATTTCCCATGCGTGGCAGCTAAGGTCAAAAAGATTTTGCGCGACCCTATGGGAAAGTTCATCTACGACGAAACCCGGAAAACGTCGAATCACGCGAATCGAATAGTCATCGAAAAAACTGTGCATACGTTATATTATTTTAACGCTGGATCCACGAAAAGGATCAAAATTACGTATTTTGTCATTTATTGTAACCATTTTTCAAAGCATATAAACGATTACTTCTGTAAAATAAAATTTTCTGATACAGTTATCTTTGTTTACGAGATAATGATATTTGAAAATTTCTCGTATACGCTTACGATTGAGTACGATTTGGCTGGCGCGTCCGTTCATTACTCACTGTTTCTACTTATACTGATGTCTGACTAGAACTCTGTTGCACGCGATCCCATATATTTTCTAACTCGATTTTCTTGGAAACTGATGAAACGTATTTGACAATAGGAGAGATCTCAGAGTAATACATTAATAGATACAGAGCAAGTGTTGTCAGTTTGACTGTCGAAACAGGAAGGAGAACGATAACAATTTGGAACACGACGAAACGCAGATGAAAATTCTTACAATTTTCTTAAATTAGTGTCTATGATCTATGTGTAATTCTGTTATGTGCCTACTAACGAAAAATGTCGACTAACTATTTTTACAAGTCGAAATGAAATTTTCAACGGACATCCAAATGCAAAAATATGGACACTTACAAAACATGTAACTATCGCAACCAACATCCATCGCACGTATTGAATTTTAAAAATGACATTGTCGAACAGAGTTCGGTAAAATATTATTTCAATAATAAATAACTAATAAAACCAACATGTAGCAATCTATCCCATCGAACGGTTAAATTTTTATCCGTTCGTTTGGAAATGTTTTGTTTTACGATTGAAACTTTGATTTAGCGGATAACAGGGAAACGCTAGTATATCCTTTATTCGTTGTTCAAAATTTGCAATCTAGATAAGAATTTTTTGCCCGGGTATCGAGCTACATCCATTCCGAAACTTCAAAAAATATTACATCTACCGTGAAATACGAGTAACGCTACCTATTATTTAAAACCGTGAAGATATTACGGTGTGAGCTTCTTTCCTGTAAAACACCCCCTATATCATCGGTTACGTTTCCATACAATAAGCAATGTATCTTCGGTGATAAGATTGGTAAGCCGGGAAACTTCGAAAAGCAATTCGATCGACGAATGTTCGCGTAAGTTGGAGGGGGTGGCAGGGAGGCAGAAATTACGACAGTTTGGCAAGCGACATACGACGTCGAAGAAAACGCAGCAGATCGCTAAGCTAGAAAAGGAGGTTGTGCCATCGAAGGTTAACAATGCCACGTTCCGTAGCCACGGCTACAATGGCATCTTTCGCATCACTCACATTGCGAGCCATTGTACCGGGAGACCATTGTTTCTCGTCCCATTGCGCGCATCGGTGGCCCAGAGGCGGCAGCGAGGGAGGGACGAGCCGTGGAGGTGGAAATTGCGGGGGTGGGGTTCGGAATACGAACGGGACAGAGTCGCGTACCGGCGGCCCGTGTTCGAGACAAAAGAGTTACGTCAGGCCCATTCACCCAAAACGCCTTTGTGCGTCCGGATATTCTTATTCCAATGCCAACAAGAGAAACGGAACAGAGGAGACATCAGCAGAGGAGGATCGGTATAAACCGGCACTCGGTCAAGTCACCGAGTCGTGTGCCGTTTAAAGCTCTTTTCTCCGACAGTCTTAGAATATACAAGGTGGGGTCCTGACACTCCGGGACCCCCTTCGACAGTAGATTAGGGATACAAACGATGAAAATAGTTTCTATACACGTATACTCCAGTTGACCTTCTCTATGAGTCCTACTCACTTTCGTACCCCAACAATGTTCAACGCTTCGTTTTTTAGGCTTTTCAACCCTCCCTTGGCAATTTTTTTGATTCCCTGGCTAATTGTACAATTCGTTATGAGTATTATATTTTCGAAAAAAAGGAAAGACTCCGATGCAGCGTAAATATAAATTTTAACAATTTAATTAATTATTTAGGTACGTCGAAGAGGGTTAAATATATAACCGAGAACATTCTTCTGTTTGTTATAACGTATATTTCAATTATTATCTTAAATGAAATTGATATATCGAATAAGGTAATTACATATACTTTATTTACCTGAGTTTCTCTAACATTTGTGCTCTAAAATTTCTGTCCGCGGGTTGATTGTGTTTTCGGTCGTCTATTTATAATACTCAATTATAAGGGAATAAAGGTGTTTGTCATGCCTACAATATGCGCAAGTTGATCCAAGCTAATTAACGTAGAATAATATTGAAAATAACTTCTCCAATTGAAATTTTAATAATGTTTAATAATTATTGAAAGTTCCACTAGATTAATAAGTAGACGAAATATTTAATTAGATTTCAATTCCTGGAGCCGTTTAAAAGCATTTATTTATTCAACAGTAAATTAGACGAAGTATCTGGAATATTTGAAAGATTAAGGCAAGATCTATTAAAGGGTGACTTATATTTGAGCCAAAGATAACCATTTCGATCACTGTCTATGAAGACGAGCAACTGCACATTACTGAAGTATAAAAATGACTATGACTCGAAAAGGAGATCAAATGGAGCCCATGTTTATGTGAAGTTTCTCCATTATTTTTATGCTTCGAATGAATAACTGAAGTAGGTTCCATATGTTAGGATACACGCAGTATATCGCTCAACTGCGCACGACGATTCGCAAATCCCGGTACAAGCGGAAAATATATTCGAAAAACTCTACTGTTTACCGAACGAAACCGCCTCCACGTATCGTTTCACTCTGCCCGAGGATTTCACCCGTTTTTAACGGGAGAAAAAAGCGTTCGGAGGTTTTTGAATTTTGTTTTTCAACGATAACCGCAAAATAAATACAAACTACCGTTTCCCCATTGCTGTGATTCGGTGACATCGGCAGATCTGATCGTTCGTCTCTTTTATGGGAATGTGAATTATTATTATTATTATTACTATTATTATGAAGGGGGTTGTTTCAATACACAAAAAGAAATAATACATGAAAAATATTAAAGTATAACAGAATTTCCCATATTCGTATATTAACTCTTTGAGAGTGAGCATTTTGGAAACGTAAAAAAATAAAGTGTGACTAGTATGTAAATGTTTATTTAATTTAATGAATTGTTATTTCGAGTTGAATTGCAATCGTCAAAGAAATATGGCGATGAATCAATCGAGATACCACGGTACAAATTTCATTTTAGATTGTGAAAACAGCGTTATTTACTTCGTATGGAAAAATTTAAGGTGACTTAACGCATGAAAATCACGTGGCATAACATTTATCTATGTTTAAGGATTTTAAATTATCGTTACACGGAACGTTGAAACCTGATAAGATCTGATAATAAACCTAGTGAGTTAGATTCCACTGTTATTTTATTAAATATTTTTAAATCGTTAGCAAATAATACTTGCTTCTGGTGAACGTCTTAAAAATATCGTTACTAAATATTATTCGTGATAAGGGGTCTAAATAAAAATTTGATTATGAAGAGTATTTACTAAAGAATTAAAAAAATTAATTATCAGTACGAGATGTTAAAGAAAATATCAATATAAAAATTGTATGATTGACTTCGTCAAATACCTTTCAAAAATAAGTATCAATAATATTGGCATAATACTCTTGATCTATAGGGTCAGATAAATACAATGTAAGATTTGAAGCTACCGTCTACCCGTAACAATGGCGTGATGTTTATCGTATATCACATTCCATAGAGAACAAAACAATTTACGAGTACTCGTACTTACGAATTCCTTACTCGTAATATTTAAAACGGAAATTGGTCGTAAAACGGCTTCGTCTTATGATTTTGTAATGCTTTTAAAAAAATTCCAGAAGTCCTCCATTCGATTAATTCGAAATATCGTTTACAATGTTCTTCAAATAACTGTTTACATCATAAATCATAAATCGCTAAATGGAAAGTAAATACGTAATTAATTGATATTTTTATTCGCTTAACTTAGAGTATACTGGATATTTTATCTGCTACTGTTGAATAATGGATGCTAGTAGGAATTACACGAGATGAGTCACCGAAACTCGATGATCGACAGCTCATCGGAAACTATTCGTCGTACGAGGAAACGTTTTTAATAATCGTTACGTGTTTCGATCGTAGCTTTTTTTAGCAGGATAGGGTAGGTAACAGTCAGTCACTTCATTGGAATGTCCTGTAATTCACTTAAATGTTCGAAAAAACGTCGAAGTAAAACTAGTAGATGAATGCAACTGATCGATGCTGATTTATTTACGAATATCCAAACAATAATTTATTTTATATTCCACACAAAAATACTTGACATTCAGATAAAACATTTTATCTGAGACAATTGAACAGTTAAAACTATAATAATTTTATGTTTAAAGTGACTTTCTTGGTATTGCGTATCAATACAAAATAAAACTTGACTACAATCTTTTACAGGATGTTCAAGACACTCAAGCTTTAACACGAATTGCACTTCAACTAAACATAATCTCCGCGTTTTAAAAAATTCATCGATCGTCGTATCATACATCTCCCTTTAGAAATAACGGATGTTATGAATTCTGCTTGTGCAATTTTGTACAAACGATTTACGATTAATTAAAACTTATGTAGAGTCGAGAAAGCACATGTAGATACGAACACGAAAATAACTACCATAATTCAATTGCTTGTTTTAATGCTGAATTTGAGGACACCTCTAACCATGCTTAAACTGCTCTACAATACTTGCCTTAAACCTGTTACTATTTTATTACCTATTGTATGGCTAGCATTATTACTGATCGTAAATTTTATTTAACCGTAGACCAATAACGCTGGATAATCTATTCTACGACATACTAGAATATCAAAAGTAAAAACACCAGTTTATTGCGCTTCGAAGTCTATTAAAAGCGCTTGATAAAATATGCAGCCATCATTACTGTTTACAATACTGACTACTCGATCGAATCCAGTATTACAATACTCACGATTATTATAGATTTATTATACGTTTGTATACTGCAGGTAATGAAGGGTCGTTTTACATTGACTGTTAGGTTGTCCAGTAAATTCGCTATTTTTTTATTTCAACATTTTGGTCTACTAACTGCGGCAATTTTCAAATTGATATCATCATCTTAACGCTATTTAGTCAAGACCCAAGTACTGCTATTCGATGCTGTTCGAGCATAGTAAAATATTTTGTATAGGCGTTACTGAACAGAATGAAAAGTAGACTGGATGCTATTATTGAGTGGAGTCGATGAACAATTCTACCATTTTTCGAATATGTTTATATACGATTGTTCTGATTTATCTAAAAATTATTTTGCTAACGAATTACCATTTAAAAGAGACAACGACACATAATTCCTCAAGGCTCGTAGAGACATATCAAAGAAATTTCTACCATTGTTCCTTGCGTACGATGTAGCGCAAAATGATCTGGACGAAACTAAGAATTGTTTAAATGAAAAACAAAGACTCGAGCACTGCCTAAGACACGAACAACGATGTTTGCATCGGATCGCTCGGATCCCCGAAGAAACGGTGAAAACGGCGTCGCGGTTACAGCGAATTTTCAATCTCGATCGAGTACCCGGGCGTTCAGGTGGTCGGTTATTTATGTGCTCGTCTATAAAATTCGAAGCTCGCGACGGGGGAAGAAATACACGTCCGGGTGAAAGTCGTGCAAAAGAAACTCTCACGAAATTCTCGATAGATAAGCGAGCGCGAACCCGCGACGAGAAACGGAAAAGGAGAGCGAGATTGTCGGGCAAATACACGCGACAACCGCGGGGATTGTGAAACGTCCGTGTGCCGATACACACGCCATAAAATATCGCGGCGGGCCGAGTGTGTCGTAATACGCGACGTGAAGTGGAAGCGCCAACTCGTGTATAAGGAGAAAACAAAAATATTCACCGATGCTGCTGCGACTGTCACGAGCGTATAATTCATGCGCGCGAAGTTTCGCATCGCGGTGTCGCGCGTCGCGGCGTTCTTGCCGTCGGGGATCATCGAAGCTTTTACGCGAGTTTCGCTCGTGGTCGTAAAACGCGGAGAGCCGGAGCACAACATCGTTATAAGGGCGGTGATTTTGCGTACAAATCGGTAAACAAGCCCCCCGGAACACGTGCGAAAATTTCAAGCTCCGCAGCGATAGCAAATTCGAAGCTATTAGGATTATGGATATAAACAACTTCGATAGAACTCTCACTGTTCGATCATTGTTATTTTACATGGAAGTATATTCTCTTTCTGAAGGGACTGACTAGATATGCAAATTCGTCTAAACCCCTAACTATCGTATTCCTATATCTTGGTTCTTATGCAAACATTCAATCTTTCTTTAAACTCTGAGAGTTCGGCCACCCCTGGGAAAAATTTGAATGGGAGATTCTAGAGGCCAAAATAAGACGAAAATCAAGGATACTAATTTGTTGATTGAGGCTTCGTTAAAAAGTTATAGAAACATTTCCGGCTGTACAGTATATTTTCGGTAAAGAATTTTTTTCTTGAAAGTATATAGAATTTCGGGGCTATGTCTATTCACCAAAAATGACTGTAATTGACCCCCACAACCGAAAATAATTTTTCCGTGAATGATTTGCAATTTTTTGATAACTTTTTAACGAAGCCTCGATCAACAAATTGATATTCTTGATTTTCGTCTTATTTTGGTCTCTAGAATCTCCCATTAAAATTTTCCCCAGGGCTGGCCGAGCACCATGTATACACATCACATTATACATTAAGTATAGTATACATTAACGTAATACGAAGGGAAAATTGAAAGTTTCTGAGACTGTCAATATTCTCTACACAATTATTACAGGAGTAACAAAATACTTATTTATCAATCGTTCGTTACTCGAATTTGGCCCATCTTCGGTTCTTAGAGCGAGATAAATCGACGGAAATCGCGCGACCGAAAGTATTCAGTTTGAAAACGGTAAAAAATTCAATGGAGAATACCGACGAACAAAATCACTCCGTTCTCCGGGCAAGAATGAAATTTTCGTTCGAAACGATATCGTATCGCGCGGTAATCGTGCGAGAAAAAACACAGCCGCAAAAATATTTATACGCGCGATGGACACGAGCCGCGAGCCATTCAATTATTTCGTCGCGCTCAATTATTTGCGAAAAAAAAGTTATTTTCGCGTTCGATGACTGGCAAGAAACGGAGTAGGGGACACCGGGAGCCGATCCAACGCGCGGGAAAACTGTACATTACGTGTTCCTGGATCCGCTTAGCGTATCAAGAATGCATAATTAATCGTGTCTCGATACGTGGGGCGTATTTCAGTAATTGCATCAGGTGTTGGATGAAAGGAAACTTCAGCAAGGTCGCCCGGCGTTTTACACTCGTTATTTTCATCGTCGGCTCTTTTTCCGACTAGTTACCGTCCCGTCGCAATAATTATTGTAATTATCCATATTAATGGACTGTCTTCTAAGAATCGCTGTGTTTGTACGACTCGAACATCGCAAACAGATCGACGGCGTGTCCTAATTTGCACGTCGCTTCTTACTGAAATAACACCATCCATCGTTTCGAAGTAACGCATATGCCAGGGAATAAATCGTAATTAATGCACTAACTGTATCTTCAAATGCAAGCACACATTTTGATCGTACAACAAAACAAAGCAGAATGTAATGAATGAAAAGATAGAAAATGTAAATGAGTATGCCTGGGGAGTACAAATATTGCATTTTACGTTCAAAGAATTATTAATATTTTATCGATGCGAGTCGTTGCCACAGGTCTATGTGCTCGTAGCGATCGTAAACTTTTGTACACATAATTAAGTTTTATTTTAATTTAGATATATACGTAATACTTTGTACCGAAGAAGACAGAAACGTGTTCGTGGTTAATGTATTATCTATTTTATTATTAAAAAAAGAAACGAACGCATTTTGATATTCGTACAAGAGTAAACCTTTTTACTAATGTGACACATTTAAATACTCGCGAGTCCGATCAATTCGTCACGAAGTTCCGATTGGTTTTGTATGCAAAACGTAGACGTGTGCCCCGAAACGCTGTGAATACGAATTTTTACGCACGCCTGTCGCGTGCATAATCGGACGAAATTCCTCGTCCGCTGTTCGCGCCGAAAATCGACCGAGTTACATCGGTTTTGATGGCACGGCGCATCAAACGCTCGTTTCCTCGCCAATGACGATAATTGCTGGCGAAACGGGATCGTGTAAAGTTCAGAATACAAGAATATACAACAGAGCACCTGTCGAATCGCATTATCGGTCACGCGACCAACGCTGTCGCGTTGCGATGCGACCCGACCATCTGTTCGCCTATCGAATGACGCTGTCGATGTACATCATCGTGTAACTTACGAAATGGTAACCAGACTGTTCGCGAAAATAGTACTTTTTATCTACCACTATCTTTGCTTGCACAAAACGAAAATAAACCATTTACGTTCAAAATATATTGGCGTTTTGTTTTATATTATGCTGTTCCAAAAAATATTGCGTTTCAGACACTCGACTTATTATTTTACTAGAACAATGAATGGTTTGGTTTTTCGTGCCATTTTTCTATACAAAATATTAAATCTTGTCTCTAATATAATTAATTATTCTCAAACTTATCTTGCGAATAACATTAATAATGCCCCCAGTCGTGACTCATTTGTTGGAATATTTAAAGAATTTCACGTATTTGACAATAGTTAACGATGCAGAGCTATTCAAGATAAGATATTTCTCTACCTTCTATCACTTTCGAGTTGACTTTCACTTATACTTGAACAAAAAATACTGAGAAACACCTTTAGTTAAATTAAAATAATCTTAAATGTACTGTACGGGGATTAAACAAAAATAAAACAGAGAACGACAAAATTTTAATTGAGAAATTAGATGAACTTGTTTTAGAATAACAGATTAGACTAATGAAAACACTGTATCGCAACGTTTACGGGATTTAACAATTCACAGTTTTAATTCGTTCAACGCGAAACACGATTTGAATGCATAATTCAGATTGTAATTTTTATCGAGCAAACAACAGATCGGAATTTATTTATCTTTTTTCCATTGTCTGTTTCGTTTATTTTTAGATCGCAACAAAATTAATCTTTCATCTCTTTTGCAACATTATTGGAAACTAAAATATGTAATTAAGACTATAATTCACCCAGTCCATAGTCCCTACTTTGGATCACCTATTCCGAAGAATGGTGCACTTTTCGAGCAAGAGGTGATTCAACGGTGATGACGACATTAAACGCGAATGTATGGAATTTTTCGCATCCAAAGAACCAGTATGGTATTGCGGAGGAATGCAGATGGTTTCAGAATAATGATCACGTATCGTCATGTTCGAAGTTATCACTTTTCGTGTAGTTATCGCTTAGTAAATTAAAGTTTTGAAACGCGCAATATTTTTTGGAACACGATAATAAAATTTAAATAATAATATGGTCTCACCATTGTTATTTAAAAATATTTTAGCCATTACAAAAACGCAAATACGAACGATTGGAATATCAAGATATTGAACTGAGTCAAAAGTATTATAAGATTCGGATCTTCATTTACCAATAAAACTGACAAGATAACCATACATTACATTTTTTATTTCTGATACTTGTTTCATTTCCATAATTTTGCTATATCACGATCAATCAATCTCTAAACGCGAAATCATTCAACGTTGGACGTCGGAGAACTTTCGTTCGAAATATACGCTACTTCCGTGAATTTTATAAGGACATAAATCACGGTTAAAGTATCGACGGAGCAAATTAATGCAATTAGAAAGATCGTAATTGACAACAAGCGTGGATTCGAACGATCTTGAAACAAGACTACGTAGCCTGGCCAGGCTCTAACGCGATGTATTTCTTGACCGATAATAAAAACAGTCGATCGTGCGGGTAATTAACGGGAAAGAGGAGAAAGCGAGCAAAGTGCCAGGCGGTTTTCCACTGTAAACCCTTCGAGACGTTCAATTAGGCACAGCGCCAAACTAAACCCGACCCAACAATGTTGCGCAGGTCAAATGTCGAGTGCCAAGCGACAAACCGAGATTTCTTCGCCATAAATTTCGCTCGCAGGCTGACGATCAGATACGCCGTCGGTAATTAAACGAACGATAATTGAAACGCATTACGTAAGCGATCGATAAAATCTGACGATACAGAAGACACGATTGAAAGAAACTATCGTGGCACTTTCTCGACGTTCTTAAGTACCTTTGTAATTAGCTTTCCGGCCTCGATGTTCCAATACATCGATTTCCATGAAAATTTTAATATTTCCAAGGCCTGACTAACTTATGAATATTTATAGATACAATGATGCTGCCAACGACAATATTATAATTCCGTATCAACGTAAAATGGACAAAAAAAATAAGTGCTATAATGATAGAGAAAAGATCTTGAACGCATCAGAAGAACAGTTTTATCAAAGAGTATTTAAAAAACATTCCTACAACGGCCAGATGA
The DNA here is from genome assembly GCF_051014445.1 of Colletes latitarsis. Taxonomy (NCBI): domain Eukaryota; kingdom Metazoa; phylum Arthropoda; class Insecta; order Hymenoptera; family Colletidae; genus Colletes; species Colletes latitarsis. The sequence goes on along the minus strand of NC_135139.1, from coordinate 16,202,484 downwards.
AAGCCACTTGTAAGTGTTGTTAATAGAAACATAAACTATTAAATTTTGCTAAGAAATACATATCGAAACCTGTCGACTTTTAGCAGATAGGTATTTCGAATTCTCAATTGCGTACATCAGCAATTCCTGTTGTCAGAGAATGTTTATTTTTGAAAGCAAAGTGAATTCTTTGCCACTGAGAAACTAAAATATGTTGATACTGTATCAAACTCAAACGAAAAGAAATAGTCACAGTTCAGTTTATTGTACAATGTACTTTAAATATTCTTCTTAGAAACAAGAGTATTTTTTATTAACCCTGTTATATAGCAAACGATAGTGTATTAATTATTTATTCTCTTATATTTACCTGATATACGATAATTTTAATGTTTCCGCTCGTATTCGTACTCTCTTTATGAGTCCGTAGATAGTAATAAAATGGTACATACATGTAAAGTAAATTAAAACTAATAAAATAGTTTCTGGAGATCTCTTACTTTTAACTTTGTTTACACGTATGAAACTGACTTATGACTTTTAAAAAGAACTCGAATATAAGCCGAGACGTTTAAGTCATATAATATCGGATGAATAAAACAGCACTGAATGGCCGAGTTGAGGAACATTTAAGCGACAAAGTGTACGTTAATTCAGTTTCTGTGTACTTGCATTATCCATATCTAAACGATGTTAACGATAAGTCGAAACTTATCGACGAGGTATCAATATTTTATCAGGAATTATTAGTAACAGTTTTACCGATATATTGCCATTAAGACGAAGCCACTTTTTAAGAGCTTCGTAAGAAACTACAAAGTTTCCTGTTAATTCGAAAAAGGAACGTAATATTAAAGAATACTTTAAAATAAGTGCTTTAGGAATAAATGCAATTTTGTTGGGTCTTGACTAGGAGGAAACTATTTCTAACGAAGCAGTTCGAAAATTACTAGGAAATATACTTGTGTAATAGTCACGTTATCAGAATAAAATCTAACTGTAGTTAATAGAAGGAAGAAAATAGGTCAGTATTCGCTGAAGAAGTTATTCCTGAGTTTTCAGAATTATGGTATACTGTTATATTTTGGGCTGAAAGCAAATTTAACATGTGCAAATTCCATGGTTATTTATAAGATCGGAGGAAATTATAAGACGAATCGAACTCCAAAAATAATACACATATATTAGCGTCAAAATGTAACTACAACATACGTTAACTGATGCATTATTTACATTACTATCGTTCTAACAATAATATATTTCTAATTATTATATAACTATAATAATATATTTCTTAAGCGTTTTTAAAGTGTATTAAAAATGGAGTACAAAATTAGTTATCTAAAATGTCATTTTACACATAATAGGAAAAATCAAAATATCTATTCTACATTTTCAAATTACTTTTTCTAGTGGAATCGAGTATGTTAGACTATTCGGTATATTCTTATTGTTTTCACTGCTTCAAGATTACTTTCACGAAGCGCTTCGAAATAATGAAACTGCTTATGTTCGTAAGGTATACGTTCCGTGCGTGAAGGTTTAATTAAAGAGAAGACAAACTGCTAATTTCACGGAGTCCTCGCGATCGCGATAATAAACCGTTAGCCTGACGCTACGCGGGCGCACGGTGCAACCTGTGACGTCACTCGTGCCATTTTAACGAAGCGTGGAAACTGTTGTACTCCGGCTGAGATATTGAATGGGGAACAAGTACGTCCCTCCTGCCTTCCCCGGCCACTGGAAGGTCATTGCACACTCGTAAACAAACAGGACGCGCCGTCTACAATACGCTCGGCCGCGTCACTGAACGTACACACCGATCTAATACCTTGGCTCAAGGTCGTCCCGTCGTAATAGTTCGTTGAACGTCGATAATCGATTCGAACGGAGCACGAAAAATCCGAACAAACATCGCGATCCATAATAGCAAACAACATTCATCGAATATCTGGACAAAGCTATCCTCTAAACGTGTTCGACGAAATTCTCACGATAATTTACTGCCTCTTTGGCAGAGACCAGGCACGAATACTTTCGTTTGTACGCGCCAGTGAACTCGACGGTGTACCCGACACGGATTACTACGTTGACCGTTAGAGATTCAAATATGGCGGTCGAGGTTACGGAGTAGCGCCTATCCGCGTTCGAAATTCACGGTCGCCGTTCGAACTTCTCCGGGTAAGCACGCCCGTAACACGAGACGCGAAGCTTCTCTCTTTCCGACTTAACATTCCATCGCGTCCCCGAACGAAAGAGGAGAAAACAGCGTCTGCCCGCTACGCGGCACGGAACACACCACGATAGAAAGTAAATGCATCGTGTTCTTTACCTGTTGCCAATGATCCTCGAGCGACGGCTGGGCCGAAAAGTATCCGGTGTCGTGTATGTCTTGCAACTCCCTAAATATGTTCCCACTCGGCAGGATATCCATGTTTACGGCGGTGATCCGTTCGTAACTGATCGATCTCGACACAAAATAAAGGAACGACGTCGAACCAAATAAACCAACCAGAACGAGGAACAAACCAAAATAAAAACTGTACCGGCGATGGTACTTTCGTATACGTAGATTTAAATGGTAACGCAGCGCCGGTCACTAACTGCACGCCGATACGCGGCTCGCGACTCTAACGCACGCACGTACACGCAGCAGGTAGTGGCACGCACACGTGCTTATCATCGAAGAAGCACCGACGGCCACGACGTCACCGTGGCAGGATGACCGAGAGGAGACCGGCAGCGGAGCGAGAAGGGAACGACTCACGGGTAACTCTGTACGCGGAGGAACGAGAGAGGGACCCGGCTAACCGCTTCCTTTTTCCGCGCGCGCACAAACACCACTCAACCGTTGGTTCGAACCGTGAGAGTAATCTCTCTTTCTCGCTCGTAGCAGCGCTACCGGCGTTTTACTGTTGCCTATCGCCCCGGCGCTAGTACAATCGTTGAAAAAGCACGCGGGCACTGCACCGACGACACGGCACGGCACGGTAAACGGAAAAACTCACTGGAACGCCGTTGCTTGTGCGACTCGACGCTCTGTCTGTTCTTGATAGCGTCGCGTACACGAGACACGCGCGACAGCATCCATCATACGTGGTACGGTGACGATCGAGAAAACCCTTCGTAACCACGAATACGAAACGTCAAAACGCCGGCACGAGTCGGGAACCGTTATCTGTTCGATTCATTCGGCTACGCGCATTCCACCCTTTTGATCTTCCTCTCCGTTTCGCTCGCACCGTATTCTTCGATCTCTCCGTACCTCTTCGCTCAGTTTGCTTCTTCGACGTCGAGCCGAAACAGCGGCCTGACGCGTATCACTGTAGCGATCTGCCCGAATGCTTCCACTAACCCCCTCGTGACAACCGTTCGCTCACGACGATAACTCGTGTATGTACATTCACTTGGTTAGGACACACGCGGCTCGGCAGTCACCCACCGGCTTTTTTCCCGCGACACTTCCATACACGGTGTCGCGTCACCGTTTAAATCGCGCAGGTCACCACGATCGGGTTAGATACACGTCGCAGACGACGAACGGCGAAGGAACACCGACGAGATACTTAACACTCCGCAGGGAGCGACGATATCCCTAACCGTTAATGCGTACAAACTCTTCCGCGCGAGCGCCGAAGAGTGACTGACGTTCCCTTGCCATAACTGTACGCGAGAGGACCCGACCGCGGCCGACGAGTACCGAGCCCGCGTTCGCTGCCGGCGACGCGATATCGCGCCCGGCGGCCGCTTCGCGTCGTGGCAGCACCGCTCGGTGGCGTCGCGACGCCGTTTCCCCTACAATTTTTTCCAAATCGTACGCCAACGATCCTACCCTCGCGCGGTGTTCGTTTTTTCAAATTCTTACACGAAATACGAGCAATTTCGCGATGGGACATTTTACAAACCTGTAAATTAGTAATTACAATTTTGCCGCCCTGAGATTATGATTAAATATATATATTTGATTAGCTAAATGAAGCTTGATAGATTTCAATTTAGTAATTGTTTTACCCCCTAAAGTTACAGTTGCTCATATTGTTGAGAATAACAGAAAAATTCACTCTATACTTGGATAAGTTTGCAATCGCTTAAAATATTTAAATGATGTATGTTATGAGGATTTTGATTGTCCAATATTGGAATTATTTGGTGTTTATACGCCGACATGAAAAATAAATATCCAGCACATAAGTTGCTACAACATCGTAGCAAATAACTGGTATAAAAATGCAGCTATTAAATATAAGACACTAGTGGGACTGTGAATTGGTAAGTTATTGATATTTAAAATTTTTATCGGTGTAAAACACCCAGGCGTCCGTACTGGAGGGTTAATAAAGTTTACGTTATAGCGTTTCACAGATCACTTCAGGATAGAAGATGTACCTTGCACCAGTATTTATCTGCACATTTAAAAAATCTGTGAAACAGAATTTAGAGTACTATTTAAGTTGTAATGCGTTTCGTCCTCTTTTAAGAAATTCCTTGAAATAAAACTTTAATTAATCCCGAAGAGTACTATCAGCGTGACCTACCAAAACTTCGAAATAGATAAACCGCTTGTGTTTTATGCTTTCGTTGCTAAGTTACCGTAAGTTTAAGAATCATCATTTACGACGTTCGTCCTGTATACAAATGCAAAGTAACCACTTTATAATCAAACTTAATAGCTTCGCTAAATATAGAGGTATGCTTCGTAAAAACAGGGTCAAGAACCACATTAATATACACGGACAATTCTTATTATTTCTCTGTCTTGTGGCCATAAAATCATGCACGGGCGTTATAAAACACTCTGTACGGTTCGGTTCGCCAAAAGCGTTCAAAGTTCCATTCGCGTACGCTTGTATTCGTAAACATTCTATGCCGGGATCGCTTTAGAAATCTCGTTTACCATAACTTCTCGCGCGTCGTGTTTCATCCGCTCTTACGCGCGACGTCGAACAAAGAATTATTTGCAAATGAATAATCGGCCTGTGAGTCAACGCGTGTTCCAACTCCGGAGAGCAAGGAGATGAACGCCTTGTGTCGCCGTACGTGATTCATGGATTCTGTGCGTTCGTTAAATGCTGTTTCGTAGACGCTGGTACAGCGCTCGGGAATGCCAGATTAGATACGTAAGCGGCATTTATGGCGAGTGGAATTAGAAGACCGGCTTCACTTATCAAGACTGTACCTCGTTTCCGTTCGAGCTATCGTTGCTCGAGCTATCGCTGCGATGCGCGAGGGAAGTTGACCGCCGTATTCAAAATATAACTCATTTTTTTATTAACTGCCGCGTTAATAACGAAGTCATTTCATCTCGACAACACGAAACGCGATATTAACTCCTGCAGAGAGTTCTATTTTTTTCAACAAGTGCAATATTTATCTATTTACTTATCTGTGTGCGAAGTGTATGGAACATATTGTTTGATGGGAAAGTCCGTTTTTGACCATGTTGAGATAAATAGTTTTAATTTTGAACTGCAAGTATTTGATGATGACGAGATCCACGATGAACAATTCGAGAAATAATATGGATTCGAATGGATTTAAAGTAGGTGAATAAAGTTACAGTGTCATATTGTGGGCACTGAACTATTTTCTTCCGTACGTTTCCGATAAATATCTTCTACGCCGGTACTCTATCTTGTTGATAATACTTTAAATTACATAATATTAATGATGGAATATCGAACAGGAGAGGCAATATAAACTCTAAGAAATGCTGATCGCTGTGTACCGTGTTAAAGGGGGAAAAATATGAGCTGATAAGGCACGTATTGAGAATTTCACACCATACACTGATGTGTCGTTATAAATTTTTGTGAAACGAAGTGTTCAAATGTGCATGCTGAACAATTAAACCAAGCAATGAAAAATACAAGGAAACGTACAAGAAAATAATTACGATGTAATGAGGAAATCTTTAAGTCGTTACTTGCTGTACTATTGAAAAGAAAAGAAAATATCTCATAAAATATTGCATTTTTCTTTTATCTACTGGACGTAGAATGATCCAAGAAATCGATTTATGTAAAAATATTAGATAGTTCTATTTAAAAAAAAAGTTCAATTACTCTCTGAAAGCGCATTGAAGCACTTAGGAAGAAGATCGTATCATAAGATAATAGAGGTCGCTAATCACTTAAATTTACTTAAAACAGAGCTATAGCTCGGCCTAGTTTCTATAATTATCTTATACAGTGCATAGTACGAAATGTTTTCAACTTATAAGAATATTGTATTTTTCATAAACATTTGAATTAACTATTTGGTTAATAAAATTACATACTTTCAACAAATATGTTACTTTATTACCCCTTCTTATGAAACTCTAAACCTTTCTATTGGGGCCTGAATATACAGAAAAATTACATATTCAGAAGCCAAATATTTCGCTTGCAAAAATATGTATAGCTTCTCCAAGAATAATTTGTTATTTCAGACGTTTCGACGTTGTAGAAACATTGTAAAAGAAATATGACAATAAATACACCTATTGATGCAATAAAATATCTGCGTTTGATTATTGCCTTTGATTTCTTGCCTCGTGGTACCGGTCAATTTCGAAGATGACTCCGTAACGCGAATAAATATTACACGAAACCTGCAGGACCCACAAGTTAGTTCGTTCGATGTACACTTTTATTCGATGCAGAAAGACTCTAGCGCCGGATGCATTTGCAGCAAGTTCGGACGTTAACGTGGCGAGGGAAATGTCGGAAGGCTAAGTGGAAGCAAAGTGCTTTCGGAGTGCATCAATATCGGTCGATTGCGAGAAGTAAGTAATCGTCTTGACTTTCAAATGTTGCTAATATGCTACTGACGAATTCCTGACCTCCGGTAACCTCTCAACGTTGACTCCGTTTTCCCGGGTACGTTCGATTCTCAGTGGGTTAAGACGCCCCGGCACCATAAATATGGCGGTTGTTGTTGGATCCAAGCCCAACCCTCGAAAGCTTTCTTGTACCGAGATGCACATAGGATCGTCGATTTTCGCCGTTAGCCAGGCGAGCAGACCGACAGAACGTTTGTTAGTCTGGAAAATAGTTGCTCAGCGAATACGTCCGTATAAAACGAGCACTTCACCGTTTCGCCCTCGTTAATCCATTCTTCTCCCCGGTTGTTCCTCCTATTTTCGTGCGTCTGTATGGAGCATACGCGACAGAATTCATCGCGATACGAGGCGCGATTGCGTGTTGATGAATTCAACGGTTTTCGTTCGACGGCCGCGTTCCGTTTTCCCGTTTGGCACGGGAACACTGGGATACGAAGAAAACGTAACCCCGTATCGCGTCCAGAGGATCACCGAGTCTCCTCTACCATCGCCTATTTCCGATAATATCTTACACGGATTCTCGTAACAACTGTTAACCCCTTTAGCGTCGTTTTGTCAGCGCCCGTATATAGCCGCGTTCGCTCGTTACGAGTATTTTCGGTCAGCGGGTTCGCTGCTGCTCGGAAGGTCATCCTCGAGTACAATGACCCGATCGTTAACCCTCTTTCGACCGTCTGCTGTCACCGGGGTGCAATATCCGAGGACATCCTGAAATTCTGTATCCTCGTCCGCTGCGTTATCTTCCCGTCGGGCGAACAAAAAAAAAAAAGAGAAGAAAATTAAACGTTCCTCTGCATTTTATTTAACGTCTTTATACGCTGCTCGAAACCATTGGGGGAATCACGGCTCCGGACCACGAGTCGACGAACTTTTCCCGAGGTGGGCCAAGCAATATAAATTTTGGGCTTTACTGACCGAGATAATAACGAGTTAGTTATCTGTATTTTTAAAACGAGATTTAAAGGAGCAAAATGTCCCTCGGTACGTCTCAACAACTAGATTTCGGAACAAAATTGTGAATTAACCTGCAGGTGTATAAGGAAACTATTCGTGAATAGGGAATAAAAATTTTAGATTCAAAACAGTTTCATTAATGGATTTTTTAATGAATCTAAAATATGTATTCGTTTTCTGTACATATAAATTCGTGAATGTGTTTTTTATAAAAAGCAAACAAATTCATTTATGATAAATCTAGTTTCTTAAAATGAGATTTGTTGGACAGCTTTATATGTATATTTATTTATATAATAGAATATGTATGAAATACAATTCTAATAGAGGATGCAGGTCTAGAGTATTTCTAACAAGATTCGGTCACCACTGTATTACACGAACACTGAAATAGTAATTCTACTGGATTGCCGAAGTTTTCCTGACGAAAATATGTCAAAACGTGACCTTCTTCGAGCTATCTTTAATTATATTAATTCCAATTGCTTCTGAGAAACTTCCAAGTACGTATAATTAAAAATTAATGGCACGAATGTTTCAAAGGTTCTAAATGAAGTCGTTTTTTATGTCAGTAATCGTAGCTTTCCCAGTACCATAAATTCTTACTTAATGTTATGATACTTTCAAACTTATAAATTATTTTCTTTTTAGATAGATATTAAAATTAAAGATGAGAAGCATCTAGATTATTCCATCCCTTCAAGTAATACTCTTCAACATATTCTTTAAACAAACTGATATGTAGAAAAATTGTATACGCAATTAAAAATTACGCCCATGCAAATAATTCTCTTTCAGGTTAAATAGTTTTCGAAATATCGAATATATTTTTTACCCTTAACTTCGAGGGCTGTTAGACTAACCATTGCAATACAAAAAAAATGCACGTCAAATATTTTTTAAAGATTTATATCGCCTGTAAATTTCACAAAAAAAAACATATTTAATTGACGTCTCTTATTAGCTGATCAGTCCAATTATTTCGAGAAGCGCGACGCCAAATCGTTTCGACGCGCAAAGAAGAATGCAAGCTACCTACGCGTATCGGATGCACATTTATAGAAGTATGATTAATCCGTGGTATTGTGTTCGTCGAATCCATTCAGGATGCAATTATCCCGAGTTAAATTTTCGTCTCGAGTACACGGCGACGCGAGTTTCTGTACGGCGCGCTCCAAGGTGAGCCGTGATCGTCGGCACCAACAACGTTCCCGGTGGCGTGTGTGTGCGTTCGTGTTTTCTTTGCCCGTTCACGATTTTCACGATCGTGCTTCCAGCGCAAGAAACACCGTAAGAGTGACGTAACACGCGTTGCATAATGCCGCGGCAAAGGCTGGCGGCGCGAGCGCGTATAGTCGCAACTATTCGTGTCAACTGTTATTCCTCGAACGACCCTCGTCGGCCAGGCAGCTCGCTCGCATCCTTGGAGCTGGAATTTATGGGACGAGGACGATGCACGGGTGCTCCTAGCGTTAACGATCTCTTTTGGCGTGTGCACGGCCCGCGGGGTTCATCGAACAATAAAGGACTCGCGCCACGAACAGGACGTCTCGAACCGCGAGCGCGAATCTGCCGATTCGACCGACGGTTTCGATTCGCGCCGTGATGGCGGATTCCATAAATCACGACGTGCCGCGAATACCCGCGAACCGGGGTCAAAATAAACTTTCCCGATCGCTTTCGAAACACGGATAGAACGGGAAAGTCTGCTTACTAATGAGCACCTACGCGTGCTCGCGAGGGCCACGTACTCGCTGGTATTCGACCGTCGCTGTTGTAGATTTATTTATTTATTTGTCATTAATACGGTGGTTCCCTAGACGTCCCCAAATACCATAATTATGTTTTGGACTAACTGCATGGTTGTTATTTTATAGCATTCCTAATAACTGTAATATTATTGAAATTTTTATAAATGAACCCATTCATTCTAAGTAATTTACAAAATCATTATAAATTTGTAAGTTTTATCAACGACTGTGACAATAAATCTGTTGAATAGCCACTGTTTTAAATAATGATTTATACAAAAATCTAGTGTTAGAAAAAATAGGATTTTATTATGACCATAGTGCAATCGTTTTCCTTTTTAATTAATCCAAGTGGGAATTGCAAGTTAAAACTTAACTTTGACATGCATCAAGATATTTATATTATTCGTATACGATATTTGGAAATAGATTGGGGAATATAATAAAAATCGAAAGGTCTGAGTAAGTACGTCTGCTTGAAAATAAATTATGAGGCGCGGGGTTAACGATACGAATCTGCCAGAAAACCAGACAGGATATAAAGTACACATTTAGTTCTCGCGTAACAGTGTATTTGACTTGGCGGAACTTTCGGCGTGGAATTACTTGCTACGAACCTCAACAGGAGTCTGTGTACTTGTTGCGATCAGAAGTACCCAGACGCCGTCGGTTTCTAAGTTTCTTGCGTTATTGCAGCATTCGCGTGCAGGAAAAATGATCCGACGCGAGGTATAAGTTCCGGGAGTAAACTCGAGTGGCTTTTAACCGTATTTATTTTATTGAGGAAGGATATTGAAAAAATTTTATGGTAAGAGGGAAGCTGTGCGAGGGAGCCGGTGTTACGAAAAAAACGACCCCTATGTCTATATATTAGCTGCTATACTTAGGACAAAGACAGCGGTTTCAAGAACCTTCCCAACAAGGAAATAGCCCTCTATACGCTGATCGACCGAGCACTCTTAAAACAGACGCGTGAAAATGCCATGCATGAGGGCTTCGACGATGTTTAACTTAACTTTGGATGATATACGGGCCGGGGAAACTTTTTTGCCCCGAGTATTACTTCTATCGAAAAACAAACGATTCTTTATTTTGATGGGGTCTAATCGCATACATAAAAAATAAGAATGACTATCTACTGTATTTTCATCTGAAATTACTGTTATATATCCAACTCCGTACGCGTAGCGCATTATGCCCGACGGAGCCGTGAAACGTAAAAACTTTTTGCACTGAGAGAATGTAACAAATGATACAAATTATTGCGAATAACTCCGACACGCTCGCTTCGTCGGGGCACGAACGAACGTAACCAGTTTAATTTGACCTGATTGATCGACGCTAACGTGCTTGCAGACTCGCCGTGAACTTAATGGCGTCTAAGGAAGAATCAAATTTTCGCTCTCAGCAGTTGCCGCATGTGCAAAATCGAATGGTTAACCGCGATTTCATGTCACTCCTCGAGGGCGCACTTCCTGCCCTCGTGACTTTGTCCCGTTGGTCCATTAAAGCCTGAGGAAGCGAGCTGGTCGTCGTGAACCGCAAAATTGTGCTGCTATCTGGGATAGCGCTTTCAGCTACGATTGTACACCGCACCTCGGGAAAACTTATCGAAATTAGTAGGAAGAAAGAAAATCAGAAACTGCAGGAGACGATTAATTCTACTCGAGTGCAAAGAAAACGATTCCTTAGATTTTTGGTTACCCTAAAATCGCGTAGAATTTAATATCAATTCTTTATAATTTACATCTTCTTTAAAAGTATGTTACATGGATGTAAATTCCAATTTTACAGAAGCTAATAATAGAAGGCTACAAATTAAATTCGCATATTATGTGTTATAGATGTTAAAGATTATAAAAGTTGGTATTATCATATTGTAAACATTAAATAAATCCACGTGCACTATATGCATAATGTAACGAATGAAAGCATAAGAATGTGTGCATACGCAAGGCGAGTGGAAGTCAGAAAACAGGAAACAGGCAACTATAATGTAAGAACGACAACCAGGAGGAAGTTGCGTCCTAGAATTTCGCGAAAGATGGCGACTAAGATTGAAATTGTGAGATATTCGTACTGCGAAATGAATTCGTATTCTTTTTCGTCTAGAATCTTAGCGTTATTCGAATCCACGTACATATCGATGAATTTCATAAATTAGATTTGAAATGTCTGCATTATCAGACGTAATGTTACGTAAGCGTGGAATTAAACGTTATTCGCAGGACGCCTGAAATTAAAAACGTTGTAAATAAAACGCGTTTCCGAGCATTCTTAAAAAGCAGATTATCAACTGTAAGAGGCAACATTGAATTTCGTTGCACGGTACGCTACTTTAATGATTAAAAACTTAATCTAGTTTAATTGCCTTAATAAGTTTCCGGCGTAAAACTCCCTTTATGCATAACGAACAACCCTGTCCTCCGCATAACCCCCGACAAATTTCCTATCTCGACGGTCCCCTCTTTTTAGGGGTCGAGATTTCGCCGTAACAAAAAAGCACCCCTCCGGTAATCCCTGCACCTGATAACCTGGCACAGGTTAGAGTCGAATTAAAATCAGTGACGTGAAATCGCTCGTGTTGGAGTTTATCCCCCTACCTCGACCGTGCCGGGAATTGTTTGGCCTATGAAACTCGTCTCCATTAAAATCAGATAACATTTGTCGCGCCAGGTATATATACGTACTGGCCGCGATCCTTTTCTAGAATAGCTTCGAGACCCGTGACATTCTCGAGGGATTAGTGTCAATGAAGTTGAACGAAAAATAGAAGGTTGACCCTAGCTCGTTTCCTTTGAAAGCTTTCCAACGTATCGAGACGCAGACGTCTTAAAAACGTACACTCATTGAAACGACTTTATAGCTCACCCAAATATCCAATACTGTAAAAGCTTCAACGTGCCACGGAAACGAAATAATAAACAATTTGACAGCATAGTTTCACTTTATCAGTGTTAGGCTTAGCCTATATTCAGAAATAATTCTGAAACGAGAAGACATCATTTTGATAAACAGGATCAAAGTATTTAACGTTAAGAAATAGAACGAAACAGCCGAATACATAGTACTTCTTTCGTTCTTGATACTTTTTCAATTTCCAGAAACGTGATCCTTCGATTACTTGGAACGATATATGCAGGTGGATGATAAATTCGGAGGGCCAAGAAACATTAAATGTTCGCGTTAAGTGAAGTAAAATATTAAGAGACAGAAACGGTATAATAAATGTAACTTTACGACTAGCTCGGATTATAGTATTTGGTTGCAGCGCGTGAAAAACGAGGGGTGCCCATTGTTGTGTGCGTTAATACGAAGATATGGACTTCGAGCAATATATCAGCGATATTCCTGGCCTCGAACATTATCCCCTTTATTCGAGTCGTGGCACGCGTAGGTACACACTTCGCCTACCGCAAAAGCGCTCGTCACACGAAACGTGCTTAGTTTTCTGCCTGGAACACGGCCACGTTGCTCCAGGATCGTTCATCCCCGCAGCGGAAGGTTAAATCTAAGCCAAACAATCCTTCGAAAAGTCGCGCGGAATCTGATTGATAGGCACTGCCTCAACATCTACTTCCTTCTGTTGTTTTCGTAACGATTTTCAAATTCTTTGCCTCGAACGCTACTATACTCTGAAGAAAATATCACCCTCCCGTCAATTTCTTCAGCCACGTCGTCCGAGAAAATTAACTCTGGCCTAGTGTCGACATTTTCGTCTCACGCGATTTGGCTATAAGGAAACTCAATAAAAGAATCATGCTTTATGCAGAGATACATTTTGGACTAATTTTGGAATGTTCCAGGTGGAATAATCAATTATCAATAGTTTCGTTAACGCTACTATAAAAGGTAGTTGAAGTAATAATGAAGTCGAATTATTTACAAGATGACCCATTTTAATCTAAAGATAGAGACTTGAATTGGTAAACTTGGTTTTGAGAAGTCAAAGAGAGATACCTTACGATTTAATTTCGTTTCCAAAATTTAAATATCACATCTATTTTTTGACACAAGCAAATGTCTATTTTTTTCTGGATTAAAATAAGTCATCGTGTAAATAGGTCGTAGGGACTACATCCAGCTATCGAATATCGTTAGGGTAGATCGAAGCCGAGCTCCTCTCAGCCTAAAAGTAGAGAAAACGGAAATAAGTTCCCATTGGAAGCCAAGACTAGGCTAGCGGATGTACTTAAAATATTTAAATTCAGCCTCGCTTGACGTTCTTCGGCCTACTCGAAAATGCAGGCTGAGAATTTCAACTTGGGGCACAAGAATTCCCTTTCTATCTTTTATTTTAGTTACTTCATAATTTCAAGAAGAAGTGGACCAAACAAGGGAAAAAATTTCTAAGTTATTACCATCTCCGTCCAAGCTCGTATCGATTTTCAGAATTTTACAGAAATTTCTCTGAACTCTTGGAAGAGTTTCGGATAGTTTTACGGGGGAAATTTCTCGCTGCCTGTCTTTCAGTTTTTAACTTCGATCTACGAGAATATTTTATCGAATATTCCGAAAGTATTTCGCAGAAAAAACTCCTCGAGAAGTAGATGTATATATTCCAAGGTAAATTGGTTGCTACAAAAGAAACTGTTTTAAATATTTCGGTGCCCTTAACTATATAAATATATAAAATATCGCTGGAACGGTGGATGCGGTTTTCAAGTATTTCTGGTACGCGATAAATGGCTCCTGTCATGACAAGGTTTGGCCTCCACTATACTATACGTTCACTACCCACGGAATTAATTTCTCGAGTACTCCTCGACTATAACGTCACCCGTATTTTAAGCGGTTTTTGTTCGAACCCCGACACGGCCAGCAGGACGTCGTGCCAAGGTTTCTTTCCGTTGGCGTCAAAGGGGTACGAAAATTTGGAAGCAACTCCGTGAGATACAGTGTTTCGCGAAGCCAAGAAGAGAATCCTTTATCTCTACTCGTCGTAAAGACGAGCGAGCGGTGAGCGTGGAAACAAGCAGAGCGGAGAGGACGGGATAAGGAGAGCGCGCGGCACGAAATTTCACTTAGGCTCTTGTCGGGGGTGACTTGCAGGGGTGAGTCACCGTGAGTATCCCGGCGCTGTACCGAGACAAGCTCCGTTATATGTACGTTGTGTTCCTCATGTATATTTCGACGGTCTGCCGGGGCCAGGAACTGGCTAGAAGAGCTTGGTGATCCTAGCCAGAGTAAAAAACATGCCAGCAAGAAACCAAGCTTTAATGGACGAAACGAGTTTCCAACCACACGGAGCAATATTGCTTCCGCCTTATTTTCCTCCTCCCCCCGGACCATTTCCTCCGTTCTTCGCGAGAATTCTTGTTCGTCCGTGATGGAACATCACCGATCGCGTCGTACATCCCTTAGCGGCCGCGTTTCGGACGTATCTACGCTGCTATCTATTTATAACTGACAAATAACAATCGTTTCAGGTCTGATTTTACTCCGAAAAATAGTATAAGCTTATCTATTTTATAATAAATACCAATTTTTATATTGGAAGTCGATCATATTTATATATGACTAGTGATCAGAAGTCAGTACGCGACTTTTTAATATCTTACTAATAAAATTTTTTTACAAATCTAGTGGCATCGATACCCGATAAATAGACATAGCTATAGCAAATATTAGAACACCTAAAGATATTTTAAAATACAAGAAATCGAGGAGAGAGTTGGTTTCTATGGGATACGTGTGATATGAGAATAGTAAAAAAAGTAAGTTGGCAACAAATGTGTGAGTGGTAGGTTGGCAATATGGCGGAGAGAGCGTGGAGCAGAAAAAAGGCACTAGATGGCACTGAGAGTTTATATCGTTCAAATAATAATTAATTTATATCGTTCTATTATTTGTCAAGAAATATATATGATTAATAATAAAACAATCTGTATCTAATGAATATCCACCTCAATCCACACATACGTAAATATAAAAATAACCAATAAGTAACTAAACCGAAATAAGCATTGCTATGATTGAATGATACTTAGATAGCGTCGAGGTTCATTTCGGAAACCGAAGTTTCCTCTTTAGGGACGTTTGAAAACACCACATTGGTCGCAGTTGTGTCATCATTGGCTACGCTCTCGCGTTCCTCGTGCCGTTCTCGATGCGTTACATCGCGCCACGCTTGGAGTCGTTGAAATTACGCTGCCTTCGATGCGCATTATGTAAATGAAGAGTCGTGAACGCGGGACAGGTACAAGGAACGTGTAGCATCTAACGGCAACATTCGGCACAATAGAATGACGTTACATCTCGCGACGTGACTCTCGTTTGATGATGCTGGAAGAGGATCGACTTAATGATCGAGACAATCGATTCAAAGATGACTCATCAATCGTACAAGACACGTGGATAGTGATCGAGCATCTTTTGGCAACTATCGGGGTTAAGATATTTAACGTGAAACCGTCCAATTTAATCATATCATATTCCTAGTAAAATATGTACATTTTTTACAATCGTTAGATACGAATGGACTCGTAGTTGGCAATCAATGCGTTAATTGTGTACAAATAGAATGCATTAAATATGCCAACAGAATATTCCCAGTAATGTATATCACACATATGGCACCGATGCAGGGTTCATACTTCGTTTGTGTATACATAACAAGAAAATTATGGATGTCATACATGACTCGATTATCATTTCTTGTTCAGCATATACAATATCCGTGTCTTCGTTCTTCCTATCGTGCTCGTAAGTTTAATCGTGCCATTACTCTGATTTAATGTTCTGACTGGCTGAATTTGCAATAGAGACAGGTCTTCCATTTCTGTTACCACGTTTAGAACGTCATATATTAAATTACACTTTTGATTAAATACTAAAAGTGTTTTACACGGTACGTATGCCTTAATCCATCGATGTTATTGCAGAGAAACGAATTACTTTTCATTTAATTTTGAATCAAAACCCACTTTTCACTCTCCAAAAAAAGGTTAAATTGAACTTCTTTTTGCGACACGCGTACGTACGTTCATTAACGAAATAAGTAACTACGAATTCCCAAAACGAGCTGTCCTGGATGTTCCTCGTGACTGTCGTTACGAGCCAGTCGTTTTTACCTCCCGCAAAGAGCATTCTGATGCAAAAGCTTCGAGATACATAACGGAGGTTTACAGCCACGGCACGAAGATAGAAGCGCGCCAGACGAAACGAACGGAAGGGCAAAAGCAGAGGGAGGGGGAGAAAAAAATGGAGAACGAGATAAAGGGAATATTTCCTCGTGCGCCGGAAGAAGCGCGCCGCTAACAGAGTTCGAAAGAGTTAAACTTTATCGCCAGCATCCAGAGAGGGGTGAAGGAGGACCCGGGGGTGAAACGAGCGTCCCGAGGATGGGAATTCTGGCCCTTGGAACCGAGTCTCTTTGTTCCAATTATCGCGGTTCTTCGTTGACCAACCGAGCTAGCCCACCGACGCGATTTGACATTTTCCGCTTCCGGTTAACCGCACGGTGGAAGCGGTTACTCTTTTCCCGTTCGGTGCTCGAACTTTTCCTGTGTTACGATTCGCTTGATAAAGTCCATGTTTCATCGCCTCGGGATCCTTCGGCGGAAAACGATTCTCTTGATACCGAAATTCGTTTTGTCGAAGATTAACGAACGGTATCGACGTTGGGCGAAAGATAGTTACAAAGGACATGAGATGAGAGTGCAAAAAAATTGCGAAGGGATACGGAGGAGCACGAAACTCCGAACGATAAGTATTTTACTTTGTTAGGATAGAGATCGAGTGGAATGGGAGGATTAATTTCTAACGAAGTGCCTTCCCGTACCTTCAACCTTAGTCATTGGATTATTGTCTCGCTTCGAAGAATAGTGAAGTTATACTTCACCGTCCTTGGGGACGAATTATTTTTCCGTAGCAAACCGAAAACTCGTACTGATAATGAAAAATTTATTAGAAATATTTATTTGCAAAAGAATGGAATATTAGTAGTGATAGTTGCTTTAAAATGTAAAATATTTGTATGTATCGTACTTTAATACTTTTAAGTGCAAAATGATCATTGGACCAAAAATAAAAATTATATGAAAATATAATTCCTTGTATCAATTGCTTGTATTTTCAAATGGAACTGCTTCTTCCAATTTCTAGAAATACCCTTACAGTTCTTTCTCTACCATAAGTATTTTTATATATTAATGCTCTTTTAATTTTAGAAACTAAACGATGTTTGTTAACATGTTGAGGGCTACGGTGGCCATTGGTGACCATCTAATTTAAAACGATTTAATGAAATACTTTGGATCACTTAACTACAATAATTTTTCAAACAGTTAACGAGTTCATACTAGAATAAAAATAATTTCCCAATCAAAAACGCCAGTCATTCGAATCGACGGGTCGCTGGAGCTGAAGGAATGTAAACAATGGCGGCGAAGTTTCGTTGCAAGTATCCCTAACGCGCACTGGCGCAAGAAGGGAGTCTCGAAAGGAAAAATCTTGGAAGTTGTAGGTTCGGTAGTGGTAAACAATGGAGGATCCGATAGGCGTCTATAGTGGCAACGATTTCCTGAACCTACATTTTCCGCGCGATTGACTTCGCCCGATGCTATCTACCTGCCCGCCGATTACAACAATGCTCCCTTCAGCAGGTTCAAGCACGCGTGCTCGTGCCTCCTCCCAACTAGCAATTATCTCGACACGCTTCAGAAAGGATCGTTTCGAGGGGTGCGAAACGGCGATCCCGGTCGTCGTCCGTGTTCCGATCGGTTTCCTGGGGCGCATGTGTGCGTGTGTGCCAGTTCCGTGCTCGAAAAACACGCTCCGTAGGGCGGGTACGACGCCGATCGTTCCGCAAGCTGGAAAAGGGATTGGAGGCTGCAGACCCCGTGGGATGAGGACAGGTTCGGAGAACAGAGAACGGGGGTTGGAGGGAGATAGAGCGAACGGGTACGAAATCGCGTTGAGCCAGATGGATCGGCGATCGTTTGTCGTTCTTAACGCCACGGGGAGCTCAACTCCGGCGTTGATATTCACCGACTGATGTCGGAAAAATTACCCGATTAGTTGGTACACTTCCCTTACCTCCTCGTTCTTCTCTTGTTCCTCCGTACCACACGTACCCACCCCCTCCCCAAGCCATCGGAGAACCGAGCAATCTGGCCCAGTTCTCGACCCCCGTCCTGAACTCGGGCCTTCGCCGTGCAAACCCCCGCCCCGCGTAATGCGCTCCCATTAATTAGGATTTTCCTACCGGGAGAAATTAAGGCAAACCGGCTAAAACCGCCGCGGCGGGGTAGTGATTTGTATCGCGGTACCCCCCGTCACGGTTAGTGCTAGCTCTGCTCCCTGCCCTGCCCCTCTAAATCCTACTTTCGAATGAAATTATTGCGTATACACGAATAATATACAACGGAGGACGCGTACTTAACACTTAGCAAACCGAATGGGGAGATCTCTCCGGTTTAAACCGATGAAGATCTCCCACTTTTACTCTAGCAAAACTTTTTTTCTTGTTATGAATCAGTCTTGACCTGGAATTATTCGTAACTGAATACTTTTTCTGATAAACGAGCGGAGTTGAAGTTACTGAAAAAAGTTGCACCCCCAATTGTAACTAAATATATAGTTTCATAAGGTATACAAAAATACCGTTCACTTTTAATTTCACATTTGAGTTATGTTATTTATCTTCGATATCTATTACGTATCTTCTTTCGCGTCGAATAATGTCGATTAGACTTTGAAAATCAGCGGCCAGCGTGGTATTCCGGGGAGATGCGTGTATGAAAAAGTTCTCGTAGATGGAAGCAATGCTCGTCTTTGATAATGTAACAGACAGGTCACGGAATGTGGGCCGAGGGGCGGAGGGGTTCGGTAAAAGTGGCTTAGGGGCTCTTAATAATTCGGATGCACCGAAGTGCCTCGTACCTACTCGCCCGGTCCCCTTCATATGCATATATCTGCAGACACTTAGCGACCGTATAAGCTCAACATTCTGCAGAGGGTATGTGGGGGTGGGCGGAGAAGCACGTAAATTCGCGCTACCGCTGCCGCGCTGCTACAAGACTTTTATCGTGGAGAAACATTTACCGCGTGGCGCTCGGCATTTGCATGCAAACGCGATCTTGTCCCATCTTTCCGTCCCTTGCTTTCCTTCTGGCGAAGGTCAACGCATTATGTTACTCGTTCTGTTACTTGTGCCACTCCGCCACCTCCAACCCCGTCCGCCTCGCTCTTCAGAAATTAACCCTCTTGCTTTGACTCCCGCTCATTATCTCCTTCCTCGCACACACGACTCCCATTCTCTTTGCATATTTTGCCGTCTTGGCCACTGTTTCGTCTTGGGTTCTATCCCTCTTGGAATCGTCGATGGTACTGGATCGTTGAATCATTGAGTAGTGGGGATAATTCGAATAATTTTGTAATCGAAATGCATAGGAACATATATATTCAGTGATTGAAACAATTGAAACAACCTGACATATCGTATTCCGTGGTGATGATTTTGACACTCGCTTGTACCTGTTTCGTATTCATTGATGCTGTCGAATAAATACTCACGTAACTTGTAGTCGACGCATCGTCGAATACCGAATACACTAATATTGTTTTCGTGATCTGATTAGTAAGAATACTTATATTCAGTTTCGATGATAATTAAACTAGACATCGTTGTTTCTGTTATGTATTCGGTGCATTGTTGAAAACCTTTTAAATTGTAATAAGCTCAGTTGTTTTAAAATAAAAAATTGATATTAAATCGCACCTCAAAAATGTTGGTGATCGATATGTGACTTCAGAACCGCGCGAGTTTATAGAGGTTTAATAATAAATTATGTGTGCGGAGTGTGCATCGTCATTATTGAAATATTAATAGCCAATCGTGCACGCAATAGTTATCCAAGTGATGCGGAGCAGCGCTGGTTGCAAAGTTAACCTCAAATAGTTTATTTGCGTCAGTGGTTAAACGCACCGTCGACTGCTAAATTCCTATAGAGCTGCATTAGTTATTGAAAATTCGTGTCGAGAGGAATATGAAGAGAGATACTGAAGCGAAGCTGGAAAATACCGTTCTCCCTATTCTTCGCTATGCGGCTGCATTTTGGAGCATAAAAGATCCGAATAAATAGAGAATCGATGCGTACGATGTATACAACGGCAGAACTAATGCTCCTTCAGCGTCATCGACTCAAGAATATTGCGATTCAACGGTTCGGCAAGAAAATAATTTCAACCAAAGATATCAATAATTTTATGTATATTAATACTCGAGGATCGTCGTTATTCCATTCTCGCCTATCTCTCCCATCGTTCATTTGTCTCTTTCATACTTTCGTCATTGTCGCCAGGTACGAGAGACATAATGCACGAAAAAAAAAAAAAAAAATGGATGAAAGCAATCGCTGTCGTTCGTACATAAAGCACGATCACAGTTACAACACGACTTTCCGTATATTTGTTCTCCTATACACGCCGTTCGGCGACGTATCAACAGGTTTCGGGGTGCGAGAGATCCGTCCACGATATTCGAGGGAAATCGTCTCCATTTATTTTCACGTTCCGCGAAATAGGCGTCGGCACCGATAAATCGTAAAACGAACCGCTGATCAGGAATTATCGGCGATAGTTTCTTTTTTCCGTTTGTTTGTTTTTTTTTTTATTGCGCCGCCGCGATCCGTCTCCGACGCTTCTCCGACCGGGAAGGATACAACCGCGGCGATAAAGAATAATAGGGGATGTCGCCAGACGGAAACGAGGACTGACGATCGAGGCTGCATCGCGGGGGAACGAACGAATTTCATACGGTTTCGTTCCTTTCGGCCCTCCCTATCCTATACAAATTTATGTAAAAATTCCTTTCAACCCCGATCTCATCTAACTCCCCCTCAAGTATGTATCTAGAGAGGACGCGAAAGCCGTGCAATTTCGCGAATGAGAAACAACGTGCTGGCTCCACATATTTTGACAAAGTCCCTCGAACTTTAATAAACCGTCGAACGTTGCCGATACAAAATCAAAGTCTTCGTAAAAGACGACACTGTCATCGGAGATTGCTTTATGCAGGGGTCAGATTGCGACAAATTGCGTTTTTCATTGCCTATCTATTTTTCTTGGGTATACTTGTTTCAGCGTAGGCTGTGGGTCCCATTTGTGTTTCATTTTGTTTATTCATCGACATATTTATAAAATTCATTCTATAGCAGATCATAGTACATGTATTTAATCAATGAAGAATAATTACTTTTTTCGAAGTAATTTGTCTTAGTATCGTTTTTGTTAATAATTTGTCAGGAGTACAATAACATACGCCTTTAACAGGATAACTATTTCTGAAGTATCAAGGATTAGAAATGCCCCAAATAAATATCCAAAATGTAATAATTCTGCCCCGAACGATGGTAAATATTTCTTTCGAACTAGATGGTGGAACGAAGACGCGAGCAACGTCGAAAATCAGGCCGTTGCACTTTTAAGGGGAAGTTCCGTCGCGCCGAATGCACCCGGGCCGAAGTTCTCGTAATTTCATGAGACGAGGGAAACAAATTTTCCAATAATGGCACTTGTCGCGGCCATTAAGTACGACGGAAAATAGAAGAGCGCGGGGAAAGCGAAAAGGGAAAAGGGACCCGGTAAGGTGGGGATGGAAACTTCGTCAGTGACGTATTAGAGGACGAGAGATGTTTCTCAACTCGTTTCGCAGAGGGTGGGTGGGTTTCTCTTTCGGTGTTGGTGCTTCGAGTCTGGTTGGATATGCATAGCGCCGCGGTCATTTGTAACGCTAAGCCCCTCCGGCGCATCTAAGGGAGCTTTTCGCGGCGTTGACCCTTCCATGCCCCGGTTGTTTCTCCTCTGCCTCTGTTCCAGACCGCCACCAACACCGTCGGCCGCTTTTCTTTTCGCGATGGGGTTGACGTCACGCGAGAAAGCGACGTATCACCCGCCGGCAGTCATCCGGTGGCTCGCAAAACCCTTCTGACGCGACGTGACTCGCGACGTTAACCGGAGACGGGAGACACCGGCGTGGGAGGAAATAAAGAAAGAAACGCGGGGAAAGAAGATGTAACGGCAGGGAAACGGGGGATGGTTGACAGAGGTGGAGATGGCCAGAGCGGAAAAGAGAAAGACAAAGAAACGAGTTTGCCGCGTCCTGACCCGCCGTTTCTCAGTTCGTCCCGTTCCGTACTGGGAAAAGAACTCGACGATCCCTCCCCTTTTCCCTACCCCGGTGACTTCTCCTTACCCTTTCGTATCTTCCACATCCGGCAATCTCATTGCATCGGACAGAAAACGTGTCTCGCGAAGATAATGAAGCTGACGATGAAAAAACTACACCTGGTCGCCGGGAAAGCAAACGGATAAATGCCTCGGCGTTCTGCAGGGCATTAAACGCGCGGATTGCTGTCGCAGTCGGCCATCGTGGAAAGACAGTTCCGCGGTACGTTGTACGGAAGATTGCTTCTTTTCCGGTTGCAATTTAAATGCAATTTCCATGACTTTCCTCGATGACACCAACGTTACACCGAGGATATTTCCAGAGACCTCGCGCGCCTTTCGTGAAGATTAACGTTTGAATCGTTGCGAAGATGAAACAGAGAATCAACTGGGGACACGAAATTTATTTATGTTACCAGTACAGTCACCGATAGATAAATATGAAGCCAGTAAAATATATGAAATAGTCGTGGAAAATTCATTTGTAAAAATTGTCCATTGTTAAACAGTCGTGATCAAGAATATCATTTCTCATACAATTTACTTATAAAATACTCCTATGCTTCTGTTTATAATTCACCTATTTTCACGAATGCTCAGTTACCTCGACAATTGAACAAGCGTATAAATATATTTAAAACTCTAATACCTAAATTTCAACCATAAATTGCTATTTTCAAAATACCCTATCCGGTTACTGACGTTAAAATTAAACGCATAATAGAGCGCATTAGTGTGTACGCAGCCCTACGAGGGCGTCAAGTCGAAGAAGGTTGAACGTTAGGAGGATCTCTTGAATAATTAAAAAAAATGTCTAAATTATGTTAGGGGAAATAAAATAGCTTGTGGTAAGTCATTAAATCCGCATTATCCCTGACCCATTACTATCGTAATGAAGCTAAAGTGCCATCGTAAAATTGGCCCGCCGCGTAATTAACAATGGCGTCCGTGATTACCATTACCGTTCAGAAATTGGCCGGCGGCTAATTTATTTCGAATAAGCTGGTCCTTCGAAACACAGGGACGCTCGAAAGACGCCTGAGAACGGTTTCCCTGCTCGGTGCAATAATTCCCGACAACTCCGCGTAACTGTTTCTCCGCTGTGCTATATAACTTTGATAACTGAAGGACTGTCTTCGCTTTTGTGCCCGATAGTGCGGGTAGCGGCGAACTCCGGGGCCAAGCCGTTCCAGGATTTTGAACGACGCCAGAGGTCGAAAGCCGGGCGCTGAACCTTAGTGAACCATTACGATAATCCTGTTGGACCTCTGGTGCCCGGGATTTGACTCTGGGCAAGGCGGTGATGGGGCGAGCGTTAAATTCATCCCTGTTCGGGCCGTACTATATGCAGGAAGGCACGAAGATCGCAATCCCAATATTTTCTACATCGAATGCGTTCCCGGGCTCTGGCCTCGCTGGCTCGCGTTGCCAGCCAGCCAGAAGGAAGCAATGCTGAAAATATTTTTATCGCCTCGTCCGTGGATACGCCATGTTATTGAGAAAGAATGTTACCATCGGATTTACCTGTATTTTTATTCCTCGATGTTCATCGTCTGCCTTTCTTTTTTACCCTCGCAGACATCCGACTGCCATTTTTTTTTTTTTATGATATAAAGCTTAAATTGCTTACTCTTCAGACGAACTAAGGTGTGTAATAATAAAGTCTCAAGAATAATTTGTGCAATTTAGTTTAACGTTTTTCGAATTGAAAACTCTTTCGCCAAAATGGCTGAACGAGTGGGAATATTGTCACGATGCAAAACCCACGACGAAGCAATTCCAAATCGAACTCGTTTAATTCGCTTGCGAAGCTTTTTCAAAATTTCGAAATAAAATTGGCGATTGACAGTTTCGATGGTAGAGCACTATGGACGATTCGTCACTTTTCGCCACAAGTTTTATCGCAATTCCGTGATCTAAATTGCGTTCCATTTTTCACGTAACAGGTTACTCTAACACGTCTTCGCGCAAACCTGCTTGCACAATGACTAAAACGACTAGCAATGTTTACTTTATGCATATTCGTGTGTAGCAGAGGGATTACATTGCAGGCGGCTGTAAATGTTTACATTGTTACTACTAACATTATATATCAAATGATTCCAAAAATATTGTTACACCTCGTGAATTAAATACTATTAAGTACCATCGCATCGTTTTAAAATTTTGCGACTATCGTTGAAACATTCATTGAAGAAATGTCAATGGAACTATTAGTCATTTTATAGAGTCATATATTTTTTTCAGACGAAAGATCAATGTGTTGAAATATTAAGAAGAATTCACAAACTTCTATGAGGTTACAAAAATAAGTACAGCAACTTTAAAAGCAACATTTTGACTTCGTAGAATATTTTACGGATAGGTATCGATAGCGAACGTGTTAAATTCATGTCTCCTTATTAGTTTGGTAATGGAGGATCAACTATATTTGATATCACGTGGCTCGATACGGTGGAATCTTGATAGAGGCGATCATAATGTTTTCGGAACCGCGTTCACGAGAAGAAGGCACCCGGAGGCCAAATCCATGTTACGTGGAGGATTTCGTTGTAATAGGCGGTCCTCGAGATGGGTCTTCTCTCAACGGAGGAGCATTCTGAGCGAAATGACTACACGTGTTTGAAGGAAGAGTGTACCAGCCGCATCGATCCGCAGGGTTCGATGGAAAAATTCGTGCAAGATTGCCCGACGACATTGTGAAATTAAAACCACGGCAAAACAGAAGATTTTTTTTCGAATGATTAATCGATACGATGGGTGCCTAGCGGGATCCTTCGAAGGGAATTACTCCACGGCGGGCTCACGATTTCAACTCGAACTGCGAGCCCATTAATAACCAGGGAGAATCGTAATGCCGATAATTTTTCTGTTCGGAGAGTAGCCCCTTTCAGCGAAAGAGTATTCATCCATATTCCACGCCGTCATAAAAGCTCCACACGCGCTTCTTCCGCAGATATTTTTCTTGGTGGCTTGCCAAGAAATGTCTCTTTCATTCCTCGTAAAGTTTGAGGGATAGAAGCGTAGCGCGCCGCAGTGCTGTGCTCAACGCCCACAATTCTTTGGGATTCCGATCGTTTAACAGTCTCGGATCGCGGGTGCTATCGATAAATTTAATTGTCTAATCTGTAATCTGGTCGAAGGGGTTAAAGTCTAGTCATCCGGCGTGCTACGTCTGGCTTAGACAGTCGATGATGTGGCCACCTTTAGCCGGAAAATTAATGATATGCAGTCAATGTTGGATCTAGAATACCTCACAGGGGGCGCTAACAAAAAATCACGAGAATTGTAAATCGAAATGGAAACGTTAAAATTCAAATAATAGACTTTTTTGTAATCCCCACCAGCTTTTATTCGTCACTAATGCACCTATTAAAGCTATCAATATATTTGTGCTCGACGGTTCCTGTGTTCGCTAGCAGAAAACTACGCTCTCTCACAAGTACTCGGACACTGAATCCCAATTTCAAATTAAAAATTAACAATTTCTTCCAGTTTCTTCTTTTAAACACTATTTTCAAAAGACTATTACGAATTAACCACGCTCCATCGAATACAACGTCTAAACTTTAAGTCTTTAAGGGTTAAAATTGACGACTACTAATTGCAAAGATGACCAGTCTACGATTACAATAAAAAGAAGCAAAGTGAAAGAAGAAATGTAGAAGTTAGGGGGTGACTTTTCAGATTTTGGAGGCTAAACAGGTACGGGAGGTCGTCTAGGCCATCGGAAGGAGACGTTTTCGAGCCGATATATCGATTTCCCCATTATATTCTAAGCCACGTCCTGCGAGACATTCAATTGATCCTGGTAGCACACATTTGTCGCTACACGGTACGAGGAACCCCACTTTCGCGCGGCTGTCATATCCTGCGGTCGATCTCCCTTTCTCTGCTCTTCTCCACTCCGCCTTCGAGATTCGTTCGCTCTTATGATCTCCTGAAAAATGTTCGGCCGCTTCGTGTAAATCCATTTCATCCGTCCATTCATCCGGCTCCGTTATTCACGTACAAGCTTACATAGACTCGACGGGGAAATCTATGAACCGTGCTGTGCAGACCGCGCGCGCTCCCGCCTTTCAGACCACTCAATTAATTCAATCAATACAACGCGCGGCGAGCATGTCACAAACACGCGGGCACCCTACTTTCGAGGGTCCTCCGTTTAACCCTTCGTCGTCTTAAAAACTTCGTACGCGTCCCGGACTCGCAGGAAAGATAATCGTCTCAGATGCTTCGCGACTTCGTCGATTCACTTTCCAAAGACTTGCGTTTTGGTAAAAAAAATAATTACCGTGGTGAAAAATATATTGCAAATTTAGTTTACGGCCCAGCAACCTCGGTTATTCCCCCGGAGGTCGAGAGAAACGCAAAGAATTTTGGAAAGTCGTCCTCGACTCGGGATAATTCGAACGAAGTGGCTGTGAACACCAGATAAGAGGCGGAACTTCTTCGTCCGGAAGCAGCGTCGAGAACGCATCCCATCTGGCGACGAGAGCTATACCGCCGCGACGAATCGCTCTCGCACTCGAGTCACAGACTCCTCTCATTTATTCCAGCGTGGAATCTCATAAAGCCCGTCGAAGATCGATGAACAGCGAATCTCGAATTCGCGTTCGCGTTTGCGTTCGTTTCGCCGCCACGCCGTGGAACAACTCCGACAGAGAAAGAGAGCAAGAAACGTAGGAAGATCTCGCTAGCGGTGAAATCTGCCTCGAGGGATTTCCATTGGGACGTGAAACGTTTTTCGAGGCAACATCGCGCGGAAGCGCGGTCTGACGGATGGTTCGCGAGGCTCTTTATCTCGCGTAGGATGCGGTCTTTATCGGGTCGGAAAGTACGTTAGCCACTGGTATCCCGGTAAGATTAGGATGTCGAGAATTGGTAAGTTGGGTTAGGCGGTCGTTTGGTTGGCGCAGATAAAGCGGAACGAAGCCGGGGAGCCCGGATTCCCAAGTTTGCGAACTTCGTTGCGCTCGAAACCGATAATAAGGATAATAGGAGAACCGAGCCGAGCCGGGGCTCTGCTCGCCAACTTGCACGCCCTCGAACGTTCTCGTTAAGAGATAAAAGAAATAATAGGCAGATTGAAAATGGAAACAAGAACATCGATGGCGGTTTCGTAACCGCGTACACGCTCTGTATACGCTTATGTAATAACGACTTTTAAAGTACGGGCCTCCGTGGAACCCGTGAAATTAATGCCTTGCTGTCGTTAGGCAGAAGGGACTACCAGCTATCTCTCTATCTCTCTCCATCGAACGCAACCACCTTCGCTGATCGCTCCACAGAACTTCGCGCGAACTGCAATTTCTGCAGCGTTAAGTATTTTTTAACGATCCCGCTGGTTTTTTAATATCGCGCGGCCACTTACCGGATTTTGCCCGGCCATTTCGTAAAACGTGCGAGCCGTGATGGCGAGACCCACGACTGGGGGGTCCAGAAAGGGATTATTATAAAGCACACGATAAATATAAAATTACGTTTCGCTTTCTAAAATACTTAATTTGAGAATGTTAAATCTTCGTTGCATTCGATAATACGAGAAAGAATGATTAAAGTAGATGGTCGAGCGAGTACTTGTGAGAGAGGTACAGGATGAGCGTATCCCTCTGCTGGCGAGTACGAGAAGTATCGCTACAAAGTATATTCCTTGCGAGTCACGGTATCTTCATTTTTTTTTTTTATGTATGAAAATATACATTTATATGCTCTCTCCGTTTATTTCGTTCTCGCGACTTCTTGTTTATTATAAACTAATATTTACGCGTTCCAAGCCAGCGTCGTTGCTCGTAGTTAGTTTCGGGCTACGCGGCCTCTCAGGACGCTAAGTCGATGGCATCTTCACTGCGGAATCTCGTGAATTAAACACAAAGTTGATAAACCCGAAAGAATGTTTGGATTTTCTGGCGAGATACTGACGAAGGATGGCTGGAGGAGCAGGAGGGAGGTTTACGGGAGGGCGGCAAAGCATTCCGATCCCCGCAGTGTGCTTCCCTCGAGTGCTATCGTGCTGCAGCGATGCATGCTTCTGCCGACCCGCAGCGTCCACACGCGTCCCCTCCGCTGACAGAAACTGGCAAAATTTTATTCGAATAATAGATAACGAAAGAAGCTTTGCTAGCGTGTTACGAGTTACAGCTTAGAATAAACAAACGATTTACGTGGACGAACAGATGAATGACTAACGCAAGAAGTTTATCTTTCATTCGTCTAGATAAGAATTTCGCCCATTTTCGAATGCAGACATCCGGATATTCACTCTAGAAGCGCTACAGATTCAGTAGTAAGCGTTATAACCATTCTCGAGACCAAGGCAACGATTTCTGCAAACGTCGAAAACGAAAAATGGAGGAAAAGTGACGACTCGCACGAAGAAAAATCATGTTCACGTTTCGAAACGTTTCTCGATGGAACGCGGTGGAATAGAACGCGTTCGTTGCGAGGCAAAAATAAGTGACTGATGCCACTGAAGACTACGCGTCGACGAAAACAGTATACTCCATTTGATATTAGATTAGATAAAGTGCTAGAAAAATTGAACGCAACTAAACTTTATGTTGAAACCAATACAAATACATATTTCCATGTATCTTTATTCATTGTGGACATCTAATACTGAACAGAGCAAAAGAATGAAGATGTTATTGCCAGTTCAATTATTAACATTTTCGATAAAAGTTATATTTCTAAAGAACTACCTTCGATTCGACTCTCTCTAGAACACACTTTAGAACATAAACAATACACTTATCTCTAGATAGAACTCTCAAATGTAACATTCACACTATAAACTATACAATATACGAAGGACTTTCACACACAAAATGAATACGACGCTCGTCAGCCTGTTGGAAAATGGAGGCTGAAACGGTGAACCGAGAATTTCGATTCGGGTGCCCTTCAAAGTAATGCTTCGCGTCTAGACCCGCCATTTCAATCTCAACGTCCTTCGCTCGCGACTTCCGAAATGGCCCCAGGAAGAAACGTGTCAACGACAATGTACAATTTTAAATTTCGTTTCCGACCGGGGGTTTCGTGGGGCGGCGTTTCGCCAGAATTAAAGGTAAACGGTCTGAAGATTGGCAGCGCGGGTATCGACAAGGCTGTTTGAGAAAATACTCGACAGCGGCTGAAAAGAGCCACACCGTAAGTCTCGAAGTGTACTCCACGAGATATTTTACCGTCCGACGCATATTATATTTCCGAGGAAAGAGCACCGAGCGTGCATCGAAGTATGGCGACGAGCGTCTCGCCGATAACAGCGAGGCAACATGTAAGAAAAGCGTGTAATCCCCGTCGTTGATCGACGGTAAAATACGCCGAGCGTAGGCATCGGTCGCGAGATTGTATTTGCCGTTCGGATGTTGCGTGTCTGGCAAAAATAGAGCCGGAACAGCGGAGGATAGCGTCGAGACACGTAACGTGCGGGGGTGCAAGAAGTTGTAACTGCAGAAACGCGGTGACTGAGGATGGATGGAATGTCAGTTTCTCGGTAGGAAACGGGCTACGCGTGACCGCAAAATGGATGACGCACAGGTGACAGCTGGGGGAAAAAAACATATGATATATTGGCGACCATTAGCTAAGGAGCATCGCGTTCGCGCAACTCGACCACGTAGACTAGACTAATGGTGCGCGACGAGTCCTTTAGGGTCTCAAAACTTCGAAGAAAACAAGCTCGACCCTTAACCATAGTTGCTTTAAATTAATGAGTTTTTCCATTACAAAGTCTACCTTGAAAAATTTATACAAAAATTTCATTTTGAAGATTTCCACGCGAGTTGCTGGAATTTTTAGCATGCAACGTACGTAGGTCTATGGTATCTTGGAATCGACCGATTTTATTGTACCGTTTAAATTTTCTCAGAAAATCTATTCGAAGTCGCACGAATCGACGAAATTCTGTATTACCAAAGAAGTACACGGCTCCGGAGCGAACAAGATGGCTCTGATCGTTTTGATCAGGGACGCGGGTCGACCTCGCAAAGAGGGAGCCGCGCTTAATTAATTAAAAAGAATTCGAGAGTCTCGGGTAGCGCCGCGAGCGATGGAAATTAGAACGACAAATCGGGCAAGTTAATTGCAGTTGCCGTCGGTTCTTCGTAGACCATATCGAGTTACGTGCCAAACTTAACCGTAAGTATGCGTGCGAGGGCCATTACCATTCGATCGTCGTAGCTCGTGCGCCGCAGTATAACGAGTCATCGGACTTCGTGGCCTGCCAATGACGGAGGGAATGAATTATGCAGTCCATCCAACGGATTATGGTGCCTGGAGGATGTAGATTGACGCGCGAGACCAAACGACTTATTGGCTATGGCTCCTATCGAGACCGGTATGCGTACAAAGAATCCTGACGCGTGTAATCGTTGCTGCTTCGATTTAACTTTTTCTGGTTCTCAAAGAAAATGAAATCCTGCGCGTAACAAGGCTCCTCGGAATGCAGTAATTAACGGTGGACCCCGATTCTTTTCAAACGTGCCGCCACATTTTGGATATACTCTTCTAATTAGTATCTATTCGAGCTAACCGTGTACAAGTTGACACTATTTTTATTGATCCTAAGAAGCCATTTGACGCGGTTGACCGTCACTATTAATTTCAAAGCTCGCTGCCACGGTATATCCTGCGTTGAGAAGCTATTTACCCCATAGAAATCAAATTACGAAGGTCAGGAATTCTCATTCAACCCCTATTATAGTTACATTAGGTATCCTCTAAGGATCTCGCTTAGGACGTGCACTTCCATAGTTTTATCAATGATATTGCCGAAATGATTGTAGACAGTGAATGTTTACTATTTGCAGGTGATCTTGAAAGTTTTTTTGAGAGATCTTGATAAGTTATTGCGTTGTATTTTCATGAAGTTAGAATCTAATATTGAAGGAACGACAGGATTCCACCAGGGAAATGACAACCTACAGATGTCAAAATGGCCTCTATTCGCGCAGCAATCGCATTCAATATTCAAATCCTTCCAAGGTTCATTTGCTGTTGATAAATTCAACAGCATTTGTTCGAATCGATTAAATCTGTATATCCTGTAAGATTCTCGGAATCGAAATTCCCGTGTAATTAAGGTGCCATCTTCTTAGTTTCGTTTTAACGTCCACGCAAGGCAGCTCGAGAGTACATCGTACGGCTCGACTATTACTCACCGACCATGCACCATAATCCATCCCACGAGTAACCACCATCAATCGGCGAGTCTCATTCCTTGGAAATTTCCTTGCTTCCATATTTCACCGACTTAGATAGCGGGTCAAGATAAATGCTCTAAAAATCCCAGCGGCCATCCGTATCAGGAAACGTCAGATCCCAGCGGCGTGATTGCGAGATATGAAGTCCGTGGAAGCTCGAGCGAGCGTGAATCGTTGGTGATTCCAAGGGATGATCGTCGCGAACGTCCTCGTCACCGGGCTCGCCGTGTCGCCTGGCTTCCTCCTCGCCGACGACGTTCTTCTTTCCCCGGTGGCGTTGGTGACGTCAACGTCGAGGCACGGCTGGCGAGCATTGTTGCCGGGCGCGGTATCGTCCCCATTGTCTAGGAGACGAGGGTGTGCGCAGGCACTATCTCTCAGGCCGTCGTTAATGCACGTAAGGGTGGCAACCCGGCACCATCTTGGCCCGTAAACACTCGCACGTAAATTCGGGCTGAGTGCACGCCTCTCCGTACGTCGGAACAAGGTCCCGTCGGGTCGAGTGGCCCGCTCTCGCAGGGATTCTCAGCGTCTTCGACCCGAAGATTACCCGGCGTCTTTTTAACCCCGGTGGTCGTCGGGGGGATCGTCTTTCGTGATTACCCGCGGCTAATTCTAACGGAGAAGATCCCCTATCTCTGTCTTCGCGACGACGATCACGAGGACCAAAAATGGTACTCGCGGGAGCGGAACATCTAATTTCGCTAAGTAGAGACGGCGTACCGTTAAGATTGTTGGAACGTCCTAGTCGCGTTGCTGGTGCTCGAGCGAAGAAAAAAAAAATTCAGAGAAGAAAAGAATCTTCCGTATAACTCGTTACCACGGTCGGAGAGTGTCCGCGGACCCGGACACAATGCCGCGGCAGTCGGCGCGGTATAAAAGATAGGGGCTCGGGGACGATGATAAAGCGTAGCTTTTGATTCGTCGTAAAGTAAGATAAAGTTTCAGCCGCGGAAATGTGAAAACGCGGGGACGAGCATTCTCGAGGCAGCGTCGACGACGGCGGCGCGTGTTCGTTCGTGGTTTCGCGTCGTAGCGAGGAGCTGCGAAGAACGGTACACTCACGCAGCCGCGGCAACGACGAGGAGTTACGTTCGTACTCCCCGCGGTACTTATATCCGAAGCACGTTATCACGGGTCCCCCTTCACGAGGGTTGCCATCCTCGTACCTTCCGCTTCTTTATGTTACGGCCAATTCTGTATTCTCCAGACGTTGTCCCTTCCCTCTTTTTCGCGCTCCTCATCCCCCCCTCTTGCCGCGACGGCCGCCTTCTTGCTTCTTGCGCGTGCTTTTTCTCCTCCGTCCTTCCTCAAACGGCTCACTTTTCCTTTCCTCGGGGCCGGAAGCGAAGGACCTGCGAGCGAACTATCTCGCCGGCCGAAATATTTTACGGTTTCGTGAGCACGGCCTCTCTTCGGGGGGTCATCTCGCCCCCAAACCGAGCCTGAAACCCTCCCGGCTGGTTCCGCGTCCTGCGCGTCAGATAAGAAAAAATGTACACGCGAATCTCATTTTACCACTTACCCTAACCCTTCGGGCCAGCCGTGGCCACCCTACGCTGCTGTCCGCCCTCGACCGTGGAACCGTTTCTCCGCGCCAGCAGTGTACAGTTTCCGTGATCACGGGACGCGATAGAGGCGCGACCATAATTTACGCGACAGCGAATCGCGATAAACACGCGTGGCCGGGTTTAGCGTTTTAAGCGGAACCCGTCAAGTCCCGCGCCTTTCGACTTTCGGTCGCGTATTCCCGATTTTCTGTTCGGCGTACCGTGGCCTCGTCCAACCCCTCTATCCGAATAGATGCGTCGGAGACGATCCCCAACATCGCGTTTCACTTTATACGGCAAATCCGTTTATTACGTCACCGTTTTCTCCTTTCATTATGTCACAAAGTTATCCGCGCCAGTTCCTCGAAATGCTCGTATCGGCTTTACCTCCAACACGCAACCGTGGGTGTCTCGGGTTACTTGTAACTTATCGAAGCAGAAAAGTGCAAGTTTTATGTTTCTTAATTTATTTGTTATGAAAGAAGAGGGGAACGTTTCGTCTTAGGCCTGCTAGCGAATTCGTCGATCGAGTACTCGCGAGAGAACGTAGCCCTCTACTAGCGGGTACGAGAACTGTCGCCACATATTACAACTCTTTCCAGTATTTTCAATCGCGGATCTCGCAATGTCTTAGTCTTTTATATTCCATTTGCCATTTGTTAGGGAGGATCTATCCGAACCATTCGTAGGGAATCGCTGCAGCAATGGAACCGTTTCGTTCCTCGTCAATTATTAAGGAGCGGGAGCAAAGTGAAAACCGGCGGGCTCACGTAACGGCCACATTGTCGGAATTACGTGCGGCATCCCAGAGGCTCGGGCCTCTAAGACGCAACGACCCGAATTGAAACAATTAAGAACGAGTTACGGCCGCGCTTTAAAAGTAAAGGTCGCGCGTGTCACACCCGCTGCACGTTACACACCCGCCATAAAACTGACCGTTGCTAGCGGGCGCGCGTAAGTAGCGTAATTATTTTTTCGGTGTAACGATTGCGGCTAATGCGACCCGAGGTTAAACGACTGCTACGCCCGGTTGAGTCACCGGCGTCGATTCACCCCGGGAATGTTCATTCTGCTTCTTACCTCGTCCACTCGGAACGAATGCATAGAAGAAGGCCAATTACGTAACATTACCGAAGGAGACATCGGGAATGACCGTTTAAGCGTGTCGATGCCCGACGCGCAGCATGCGACAGCGCCGAGCAAATCCGACGACGACGAATTAAGGATGACGAAGCTTAATTTACGACTGCTACGCGAACCTTGTGCAAGGCCGGGCCTACGTGCTTATTAGAGTCTACGATTTTCTTCCCCTGGTTATTTAAAGATCACGAAATCTGTTATCGAATTCATTGATTCGGTTGTAAACGGGTTCAACGTACCCGTACAGCGAAATTCTATTTTTGAGAAACTCGAGCGACTCTTGAATATTAATTCTCTGCGTCCCTGTAGCGAGCGTGATTGAACATCGATTTTATTTTTAAATAATTACGAATTTCGAACTGCGACATGTAGTTGCATATACATGAATATTACAAGGAAAATAAAAGTTTTAAATATCCCCGTCGGAGGGAAAGCAAACATTTTTATATTTTTCCGTAATACTTTCGAGATAATTACGGACCGCAGGGTATTAATAAAAGTTTATTACGGGGTTTCATCATCGGGTTGCATAGCTATTCTGGAACATAAAAATCTTTCAAACCCGAAATATCACGTTTTTATTACCTCTTAAATTTGACATTCGCGGTACAAATGTATGCTTATATTAATGATAATTTGGGGCTGGACACAACTTTAACTTACATTCCAAAATAATTCTTCCACTACTGCAAAGCTCAAACGTGTAAAAGTAGATTTTACACCAATGTTAATTATTTCTTTAATACTCTGCACGTACCGAAATATATTGCGATTTACACAAGACTAAAATGTTTCTTGAATAATTTTAAACGCGTACGCTGGGAACGAAAAGGTTAAGGGGGACGGCGGTATTGTATGTAGCGGCCATTTTGGAACGTCTTCCATAATACCCTGTAATGCTGCATCTTTTGGAAGACATCGCGGACGATGACAAATGCGAACGTCGGAGCCATTCGCTCAATTTCCCTTTGTCGCGCGGATAAATGCCATGCTGTCTGCGTGCACGAACGTGCAGGCCCCGTTAACGGGGTCACTCCCGCGAATCGGGTATTATTACGGTGCACCTGTGTACTCCTCTCGACGATACCTCCGCACGACCCAGCAGGTTTGCCTCGAGGCAACCGGACCGTGCGAATTTTTTTCCCCGTCCGAAAAACAACCGAGAGCGATGCACGACGGTCCCGCACGCCGCACCGCGGGGAGATCGACGCGTCCATTAACCCACATTTTCAAGTACGCGAATCGAAAGTACCGCGTGTCAGTGACCACGAGCGAGCACACCGGGGCAGGGGAGACCGATATTTATCGTCGATTTTCATTGGACGGAGGGGAAAAAAGCAAACGATGACGCCACCGATAATTTCGCGACGCGGTCAAGTCGCGAACAACGACGCGCTGAAAATTCGCGACGGGGTTTCTCGACGTTAAGTCGCGCGATACTCCGAGGCCAGAGTGGAAAGCTCTCGTCGAGAGGAGTCTAACAGGTGCCACTTTTAGTCTACACGCCAAATGGGAGTCTACGCGCCCTTAACCCGCGATCTGTCGCACCCCTTGTTACACGACAGGTTTTTAACACACAAACGACACAGAAGCAGACAGTGGTTTACAAACTTTCTGGAAGGTCTCTAACCCCAGAAAAATAGAAAATTTCTGCGTTAGAAATATGCTCTGTTTGTTAAGCTTTAGTGATTAAAGAAAATTGTAACTTTGGCTGTAATTGTAAAAACTGTGAGTGACAGCGTCTGCTGGATGAAAAATATGGTATTGCAAACACACAGCTACCTAGGACTAGGTTGATGAATGCAAGTAGAGAGAATGAAACTGTACAATGACGAAAATTGGTGCCGATTGCAACATCCTTGTTTGCCACAATGTCTCACAAAACGCATCATCGTTCTTTTGTAGTTCAAATGACGACATCCTTCTTCGTTGAATCGCGCAAATACCTATCGCGAAATCATAAAGACGAATGGGTCAGGGTAGAGTAGAAGTTAAAAGGATTCTTACGTTCCGGAGGACGCGTACCGAATACGAGGCAACAATTTCGATCCCGTAGAGTCGTGGACGCAGTGAAAGCGGTCCGTGAATCATTGCCTCTCGCGGGACATCGCCGTTTCACCACCGCACCGGTTCGTCCCCGTTACTCGAAGCCACTCGAAGTCGTCAAAAAATTGCGCGTCGGTCAGTCCACGACGAATCGATCGCATTTTGCTTCAGATGTTAGAGGATTTTCATGAAATTGAAATATGATGCGATCCGAATGAAATTAGAAAGGGTCCAATGGTACAACCTACAACCTTTCGAATCAAAGAAACGAAAATTGTTGATTTCAAAGTCCTGTATTTCAGGAAAGAATTCTAAACCAGCAAAATGATGACTTAGATCTGCCCCAATTTTATACGGATCGCGTTGTTTCAATTTCACCAAAATCCCTGACATCGAGCCCGAAGAAGAGGTCACGGAGTGGCCTACGCGCTTTCGGAAAGCGTGCATCGTGGCGCAATGATGAGTACCCCGTTCTCGTCTTGAGCTTAATTAGCGGTTAAGAAGTCAATTAACGGTGACCGTGTTCGTTAACCTTCCACGGGTGTCGCGTGACGCGCATACCTACGGCGCGTCTTCCCAGCGGCCGCATAGAACGAAACAGTCAGCATGCATAAGGGCAAATGTCGCGCGTTACCCCTTCCCCTCGTTTCGTTTATAGCGCCGAGTCTTTTCTCTTCCAGCACCCCAGACCAACGCATTGCACCCACACCCTCGCGCCGTAGCAAAGGATCCGGTTAAAAAAGTACACGTCCAATTAAACGTTGAATCACTCGTCCCTCCCCTCCGTCCCACCGGTTTTCTCCTTCGTTTCCCGTCCACGTCGCTCTCCCGCTCCGTCTTACACTCTTTGCTCGCTATCGTTCTCGTACAATGAGTGCAATTGCTTCGGTTTCAGAAAGGTTAACGCATCGGGTTAAACGACGAGGAATTCGGTGTCGTTTTCGGCTAGCGTGGAACGGGATCGTGGGCCCCCTCGTCAACATGCCGCGCTAGTTGGGCATTAAAGGTTCGTTAAGGGCAGGCCTGAGGACGTCGGAGGCGATCCCAATCAGTAGGGTTGTAGGTGAATACGGTCAAGAATTTTTCTTTGAGATTCTTTGACAT
Organism: Colletes latitarsis; assembly: GCF_051014445.1. Lineage (NCBI taxonomy): Eukaryota > Metazoa > Arthropoda > Insecta > Hymenoptera > Colletidae > Colletes > Colletes latitarsis. Next base: position 16,164,764 of record NC_135139.1, on the reverse strand, counting down.
GTTTTCTATTTTTTTTGTATTATTTTAACGATTTAAACTGAATACTAAGCACGCTTTCAGCGATTTATATTCATGAGTTACATTTTGATTGAGCGAAGAGTATGGCAAAGGGATGTATTTGATCAATTTCATGAGTCACGGCTGTAACAATGGCCGGTGCTTGTGACCGAAATTACGAATGCGTAATGTCAATCAACTGCTGCACTGATTCCTCCCCAACTGAGGCCCAAGGCATCGGTGAGTGAGAAAGGCCAGTTAGCCATTCCTGGTTTAGAGGAATAGTGTTTATAAATGAAAGATAGACACACTTTCATTGGAATGTAAATATAATGATTAATTTACATTCATCCAAATGTACAGATAAGTACCTATTTATTTAACGTGCAATATAATTTTAAAGTTTAAAAACAAAAGAATGCTTCCAATTTCTTCAGCCAAATATGATGTCTCTGAGTGGCGCTACCATTTATAGAATTTCGTAGGCCGAATAAAAAATAGTACCTACAAATTCTCAGCTAGACTTTAAGCAGTTTAATTCAAGCGTTACAACAAAGCTGAAGAACGTGAAATATTAAATCGCTGAATACGTTCGAAGTCTCGACCGGAACCGAGGCACGAGAATCCGAGATTTCGAGTTCTCGCGCGTTCCTACCAACCAGTCATCCTTGCCTTAGCTTCAATTTCTCTTGTTTGCTCCCTCCGCGTTTCCCCGTCTGGTTTTTATCTTCCTCGACCGCCTTCCCTCCCCAATACCGATACCGTTTTTTGTTCCCATCGCTTTCGTAATCAGACTCGGGTCCGGACTTCGCCAGTTCCCGCTGTTCTCCGTTATCCGTGACGTCCGCGAAGCGTCGTTGATGGCAAGAAGCTTGATTGGTGGATACGCGCGTAGACCAGGTATCCCGGCATCCCATTCAGCGAGCTTAGCATAGCAAAAACCGGCCAAGTCGCTGGAATGCAATCCTCCGGGTGGGAGGACCACGTGATCGATAAGTTACGGGAGGACCACGGCAAGAGGGCCGCTCTTGAGATGATTCACGCTAGAATCACAATCTCTGTTTTGCCGCGCGCCGCGGAAATTGCTCGCGATCCCCTGGAATTCGTATTCATCAAGTCGCGAGGAGTTCTACGAATAATCCCGCGCGCCGTTCCCGCGATTACTCGCGATTTCGTTCTCGCGCGAAATGAAACGTCGAAACGTGCTCCGCCGCGCGCCGCCGAGATAAAGATGGAAAGTCAAAGGCGGCGAACGTGAGGCTCGCAGCCCCGCGAGACGTTTCGCCGTGACATCGGCTGATTAAACGCGATACCCACTGCCGGGCGAATCGTGTTGCATATGTTCCGAGTGTTTTCTCTTATGCAAATTTCAACGCCTGTCGAGGGGGGTTCGTGAGAAGTCCCGCGGCGACGAGCAGGGACGAACCGATTTTGTCATCATCCTTGGGATCCCGGTGTGCTTTCTCTAATTTTTTCCCCCGACTAACCGATTGCGCAACTGCACGCTAAACGCGTAGAGAGGAATTTGTATCGCGACTCGCGCTGGGGTGCCTCGGAGTGTCCCGGTTTACTGCAAGAGAAAGTACTCTCTGGGATCCCAAAGAGTCTCCCGGAGATCTCTAAAGCAAGGCATCAGGTAGATTTCCTCTTCCACGAGTCACTACTCAAAGGTCTGACTAGTGGTAATTTCTAACAAAATTCAATTTTGTAACCCTATTGTTGTGGTCAGATGGCAGGAGGAAAGAAAAGTGAAGTGAACTCATCGATCGAAGAGTGTGTTTGTAGGAATAAGTTGTCAATCGAATGCATCCATATTTAATTTAATCGATTCAAAATTGATAAAAGAAGCATACAAGCTTTAGTTACCAATTTCTGCCATATTTTTAAGTCTTTCGAAAGAATTGATACATTGCTCCGAATCAGTCGGCTATGAAATGTATAAAGCTCTACTAAGACAACGCAAACAGGCGGAAATAACAGATTATTTTGAAAAAGACAGAGCGAATAAATCAAGATACTGCGGAAGATAGCTCGGAGAATGAAAATATTTTGCCAGAATGAAGACGCCTCTTGTTTAATGACGCTTAGCAGAGACGGAGAAAGAGGAAATTAGCATGTATTATTTAACGATAATAGGAATATAATAGAGTTGGTCAGTTATTAATGCTTTCAACAGTCATATTTTTGATAGCCATAGAAGGAAAACTATGTAGTTTTATTTATCTTTGAATCTCTATTTATCGTAACAATTCTTTCTGTTATATAACACTTCAATTACAGTACAATCGTTAACGTCTTTTTAAAAAATATCTATCATTTTCATTTTCTACCGGATAAAGCGTATCAACTCTTTCAAAAGATCACGGTGTATCGCTCCATTCTCACCCTAACGATTCTCCTTTCGTTTTCTGTCCGATCATGGTACCATGTTGCGGTAGAGGAGGGGTTTCGAGCGCCGTGGAGTATGGAAATTATTGTACCGCGCAGAAAGAAATCCACCAAGGGCGCCAGTAAATCCGTCGATATCCTCTTTAAGCCCATCTCTCGATCTTTAAAACGATCAAACTCGAACCCCGTTGCGTTCGCAGTCGAGTGGTCGTTGCAATGGTTGCACAGAGTACAAGAGACCGTGGCAGTGTATCTCTGCAGCCCAGGGCACACGCTCGATAGCACGTTCGTGCAACAGAGAGAGCCGAATGAATTGCAGTTTGCACGGCGAAATGCTGCAAGGTCATTGCTCCGGCATTAGGGACGACCAAACGAACGATCTCCGGAATGAGCTGGATGAAAGCACGGTCTCTTGATCGAAGGAAATGACGGGCAGGTCTCTCTCTCCATTCGTGTTTCGACTGCGACTGCACAGGCAGGCTTGGCCGTGCACGCGGCCAGACTAAATCGCTCCATTCTAGTACCAGTTAGAGTTCAATGAATCGTCCCACTCTTTCGAAGCCGGTTGCTCGTTGATAACCGTGGCTGAAGTTACCGAACGATCTTCCTAGCCGATCCCGTTCCTGGGTGACTCGGACACGGGACAATTTCGCGATTACCATTTCGATCGATCGACGGTTCCGATTCGTTTGGAAATAGTCGTCTCGGGGGATCGATACGCGTTTAAGGATTCTTTCGGGATTGGGAGCTGAAAAGTAGATGGCGGAGGGCAGAATTACAGTCCGATCACGATAACTCGAGCTTCCCTTCGCGAAACCTTAACGTCTCAATAAATAGCTGTCAACCCAAGGCTACACATTTGACCATTAAAAATTGAATTTGTGTAAATTGATTTCTACGATTCCAAAGGCAGAGTGTTTCGAGTATTTCTGACGATGTCAAAAAACTATAACATTTTTTGGGGGGTGGTTCTATAAAGCATCAGTATAGAAAAATGTTGTATTCAAGAGACTCCCAACTAAAAACTAACTTGACTCACAAGTGAGTTAGAGGACAACCAACATATTAACTTAGGAGTTATATTCGAAATAAAATTGGTCGATCAAGGTCTTCGAGGGTGATCCCCACTATGTTATTTAGTCGTTAGAACGCTCCATCTTTGGTCTCTTTGCGCAAATGTGTAGGAACGGACTCTCTATCTCTCAGACAGATGGCGTAGAACAGTGCTGGCCAACATAAGCTTCGGAGCTTAGGGAGCTTTCCTCACTCTGTCTGCGTTACCATAGAACAGGAACGCTGGTTGATGTCGCGTTTCATATATGCACGTACTCCGTACGACGCTGTGTGTAGAATGGAACAAAGTACCGTAAGGGGCTTCGTGAACGCCATTGATGTAAAAGTGGAAGTTTCGTCTGACACGAGTCGCAGTCAGTGAACTGCTCTCGAGCAACCAATTGTATTTGGCCTGGCTACGACATACTTCGTCTTAATGCAGAGTTCTGGTCTGTTGTGCGATATACGGGGCGAGTCACATAATTTTCCCACCCCTGAGTAACTCCTAAAGTATACGTTCTAAGTGTGTTTTAAATAAAAATTATACGGTATCGAAGAGGATTTATGGTGCTCAAATGATACGATAGACAACTTTGAATAATTCTTTGTTTGCTTTCTTAAATCAGCTTTCAAGCAAACTATATAGTATAAACCGTAATTTAGAAGACGGAACAGAACAGTGTTTCCTGACCACGAGTCTTCGAACTTTGATTTCTGCGAATGTTCGTAAACAAACCTGAGAAAAGTTGACCGTAGATCGATCGTCCAAGCTTTCACGAATAAATGTAGCATTCGATGAACTTGTATCGATAGGATTCGATGGAAAGCCATCTTGGAAAGGCAACTTGTTCTTTCTGATGAAATTGGGCCCCGGAAAGTAGGTCGCGTACCCGTCGATTCACAACGCGGGTAAATTCAGTCGGCCGCAGGAGAATGCAGCGTGGAATAAAATTATCGATCGTCCGACAAACAGAACAGACAGGGAGAAGCAAAGTGATGTACGGGAACGAGGGAGCAGAGAGGAGAGAGAGTGCCGACGGTCACACGGAAAGGACAGCCGTGCTTCCAGGCTTTCATGCAATTTCGCTAAAAGCATTAATTTGGATTAAAAGATCGTCTACGCGATGGAAAGACGGACCCCTTCAAGAAACGCTGTATCCTCCGCGGCCGAGGTTAATTGCTCGTTCACGGACCATGCCTCCGCGGAGGAGAAAAATTTATTTGAGAATTATTCGCTTCTTCTATTGGAAGAGGAATATCTGGTATACGCGGGGCGCTTCATTTTGGAAACGTTGCTCCTCGTTTATAACAAGGACGACGTATGATCGCCTTCTTAATAAAACTTGTACAGCGAGAAAAAAAGCACCTCGTTCGGACTAAATTGTTTGTATGTCGTTATTGATGCAAGCAATTTAGTCACCGTGAAGATGTAGACGTCGAAGAGAAGATACATGATTGATTGGAAAAAAGGTGAGCACTGGCTTCGATTTTGATAAAACTTTACAGGTTTGAGAAGCAGCCGAAAATAGTGGAAGGAAGTACCCTTCAAAGTTTGGACCTCAAAGTTTTGATTCGAAAGTAATTAGAGGTAAAGAAAATATTCTAGTAAGAATAAAACAATTTTTGATATACTAGAAGAAAATGTATAAAACATATGTAACGTCTATTTTTTATTCTAAAAGCAACTATAAATGTATTGCATTTCATGAGGGCGTTGGTCAAAGTCAGTAGCTGAATTCTGGTTTATTTTAATTTGCATCTAATATTGTACGCGACGGAGCAAATCAGGGGAAGTTATAGGTGATTAAAGAGGAATAAAAGTGGCGGAAAGTTGGGGGATTACGAGTCCGTATTGTTCGAGCCAGGTCCCCGACGATGCTCTGGCACGGAAGGGAAACTTGGAGGAAGACCACGCGCGAAAGCAAGCAGACTCATTAGATTCTGCGGGCGAAGCTTCGCAGAAGTATACTTTCGAAATATCGACAAACGATGAACGCGGAATTCCAACGAGGGAGAAGGCGAACGGCGAATCATTCTTATTGCAGTCGAGTGCGCATAGGAGAAATTGTTAGTTGCCAAACTTACGGTACCATAAAGCTCTTCGAGGACGTTGTTCTCTGTTCTCGTAAGTCGTGCGACCGCGGATTACGCTGTTTATACGAAGATTGCGGGACTCGTAACTTTCGTTCCTAAACTTTCGCAGTTTTGTTATATTTCGCCCGTTTCGGATCGTATTTTTATTGCGCCCCGTTCTGTCGCGACTCTTATTTTAGCCGTGTCATCCGCATCGCGGACTTTAAATTACTTCCCTTCGTTCCTACGGTCGTTTCGAATGCCGCGGTATTCCAAAACAATTCGCCCGCTCGTTAAATCTATGTAAGCAATTTACGTTGGAATAAAAGAAAGTACGAGGGCGAAATAAGAGGCACGATCGCGTTTTTCGATCGTCTGGTTTCGGGGCGAAATGGCGGCCTCGAGTTATGCGGCGCGCTGCAGTGGCAATTAATAGCGGGAATTAATGTCAACATTACGAAAGCCTGACAATCGAAAGTGAGTTTATCGACACGTTGACCAATAGTTGGTCGCTGAGAGGTTGCACAACTTGAACGACTTAAATTAATTCTGCGATTAAATAATCTTTAATGTTTATTGAGACAAATTTTTATTCGACAGAAGAACGAATCGAAAAATGTCTATTTTGTATTCGAAATCTGTTGTCTACATGAGGTAACGCTGTTGTTGAAATTATTTTAGAGCCGGAAGTTCCCACGTACATCAGAATACAGTGAAACGTCATTAAGACAAGTTTAGTCGTCAGTGCAGAGTGTATATTCAGAAATCAACAAGGACACGCTCAGAACGTATTCACACTGTATTTCGTAACATATTTCATAACACGCTTTTGCATGCAGAATCCCTTGCTGGTAAATATGCAAAACTTGTTAATCAACTGCTAAGCTGAACATAACACGATCTTCCTAAACCCACTTTTCTACTGTTAATTTATTGACGTCATTCTATCCGCAAGTCCACAACCAGAAATTGCAGAATAATTTCAAAGGACGTAGAATACGTCTTCTTCACCAACAAATTAATGGAATAGATAAATATATGCATATATACGAACGTAGTCACGTGCAGGCTAATTGTGAAGTATGTGAGAATTTGTAGAATTTGATATTACATCACGCTATTTTTCAATGAGCTATAATAGATGACTCTTTATCTTTATATTACACCTTTCACAGACTTCCATCTTCCTAACCTTTCCTTTTATAAATCAATGGAAACTTGCTACGACAAAGCTTTTTAACTATTCTTTGCTTGGCTTCGTTTATAAAAGAAGATCCTGAACGCCACAGCAAGAAGAACTTTCTTCATATGTTGTAGACACTATGACATACTACCGAAACCCCTCTGGAAGCTGTAGAGTATCATAACTTTGCTTTGGAGAGGACGCAAACCATGTGTATGTTGCTTTAATGCTTGAATAAAGTTTATATTATAATACTCTACTATAAATTTTGCATTTCTAAAGGACGTTTTCAAAGTATAATAAGACTTCAAGCATGAAAAAAGCAAGGCAACAAAAGTTGTGTAAATATATTGCAACAGAAGGCCAAGGAATGTTCATAAAAAAATTAAACACGCACTATTTTTTTAGTCCATCATGCTTTGCACATTTATTAACAGCTTTGCTTGGCATTTACACCGTGAGATTGGTGAGAACACTGATCAAGTATTAAACTTTACCAAATAAAAAATCGTTAAAACATGTCAGAAAAGTATACAGAATGTTCGGCCACCTGTGGGAAAAATTTTAATTGGAAATTCTGGAGGCCAAAATAAGGTGAAAATTAAGAATATCAATTTGTTGATTGAGGTTTCGTTAAAAAATTCATTAAAAAATCTATTTAAAAATGTGTATTCTTTGCCATAAATTATGCTTCGTACTAGAGTTTTATACATGCCCTGTGCACTTTTCAATTACGCTTCGTACTGCAGTTTTATGTTCAGCGGTACTCTGCAAATAGGTTCGTGGACTTTTTAGTTTTATATTTGATGTTCCTATTTGACAAATGTCAAAAATATAGCCTATAGACTTCTTTTGACAGGGCTTCGCTACAAACGCAGATATCATTTTACCGCGTAACGAAGGTTGAGTGGAACCTTCACAGTTTGCGCGAAAAGATGATGGAAGGTGTAAAATATCTCCTCGGTCTCGAATCCCATTCCATCATATTTTAACGACTTTACGCTATGATTAATTTTCGATCCATAACCAAACTAAGAACATCGAATAAATTTTAAAATACTCTTCATAACCTCCCCGCTTCGTTTAAAGGGGTCGATTTTACTCCACTAAAAGTTTAAGCTGGAAATGAAATTCTACGACCTAGAAAACTTTCGGAACCACCGTTTTTGCAATGGAAAATGACGAAGTGCTCGTCGACGATGAAGAGCTGACCCGAAGAGAAAGTGTTCGGGTCTGTTAAACAGATGTCCGAGGACTTTCATCGCAGCTGGCTGGGAATTATTTCGTCTAAGGACAGTATATACGCTCTTTGGAATATATGATGCTATTTATTGACCAACACAATGGTCGATCGAGCCTGTTCGACTCCAGGCCGCAGCGCGACATCGAAATGAATGTATTATATGTACGCGTGCGTTGTTCGGTAAGCCGATTCATGCCGGAACAGCGTGACGCATAAAAACATATAAATCGTCCCAAGTTCCACCCTTTACGCGATCGGGTCGAAGCCGGGCTGCGCGCTAGAGCGACAGCCAACGGAACAAAAACACGAATTTTCCATTCGAATTCCACGGTGTGATCCCCGGTGAAACGAGGCCCGTGAAATTCGTGCAGCGGATAGCGAAGAGCTAGCGCGCCCAGAACGTGGAAAAAATGAAATTTTATTACGTTCGACGGCACTGCAAAATGAATTTAGCCGCTATGCTTTCCTGGACTCGGTGATGAGACGCACTTGTCGCGAAATCCGTTCGAATGATCAATGGGTGAAGTTCTCAGTAGTCGTCGAAACTAATTACTGAAGTCGAAGACTGAAAAATCGATTTAAAAATGTTGAAGCCTAATGAGAAAGTCCTACCTGAATATGGTGGAAGAGTAAACTCTATGGCAAATGAAATTCTCGTGTAGATAGTACATTTTAAATACCGAATGAAAAATGAACGGTTTTTCGTTGATCGTAATGTCAACTCCGTGGACAAACAAATAAAAACATTTACCACGAGAAGGGGAAAGAAAATTACACAGCGGCAACTTTGCCAGGCAGAATTGCACGACGCATAAAAACATAAATCGCGCGAAGTTTCACCCTTTGGGCAATCGGGTCGAAGCCAGACCGAAGCGACATGGCGGAGGAACAAAAACACGAATTTTCCATTCGAGTTCCATGGTGTGATCCCCGGTGAAACGAGGCCTGTGAAATTCGCGCGGTGGATAATTCTCCGTGGTGGTGGCAGGGATCGCGGATTGACCGGAAGTAGAGGCAACGATCGCCAGAAGAGCAACGGATCGTTCGAGCGGGACAAAATATGTACGCGGAACCACGAAGCGAGAAAAGATGGAAAAACAAAGGCAGAGGAAAGGGGAACGGGAGAAAGATGGGAGGGCGATCAGCGTAAGGGCTCCGCGAACGCGGTTTCCGATAGTCATCGCTGCATCGTATAAATCTACTTAACAATGGGCAAGAGTACGCTTCCTGAAACGGGGCCACGAATGCGCTGGAAAGCGCCAATAAAAATCGACTAGCCGCCATTCAACCGGCGAAACATCGATTCCCTGCATTCTGACTAAACGTGTTCAGCGAATATGGGTGATGAAATTATTATAAAGAAATCGCACATTTTTTTGCTTTTGGTGGTATTATGATTTTAATAATATTTAAATATACCCCGTGTTTTTCTTTTATATTTCACTACATTTTGATACGATGTTAATGGTTCTATTTTATCGGTGCACGAAGAAACGTATATTTATGATAGGCTGCCATTTTGCGCGGATATTGTTCGTTGAGAGCACAGTAACTTGATATTGATAATTTATGAGTTTGTTTTGTTTATTTATTATTCGTTCTAACATTGTCAATGTATAATGTATAAAACAGTTTGCAGAAGTTGTAAAATCCCTGTAGCATATTATACTAAGTCTAATTTAACATGTATAAATAACAAATAATATAACGTGTCATAAATTATACTAATGTATTTTCGATAAAAGTGATCAAATATGCGCGCAGATTGACTCATTACCTGCAAAACAACGCATAAGTACCTGCTGTTATTTCTGCATAATGAGGCAATAGTAATTAAGATTGTCTGAGAACCGGCTGTTGATGAATGGACATTACTACTTGAACTGTCTTTTAGATGATTGATGTCAACGTATTAAGGAGAAATAAATCTTTACATTCATTTTTCATAGAAATGACTGGCAATTAGCGGTTAATATGTTGTAATATTTGCAAATGACTGCTGTCTATAGTGACGATCAATCTGACGTGTGCGTTTGTGGTTAGAGAGAAAATTAAAGGTATTAAGCGACAGAGAAAAGATTTGAAACTAGTACTCTAACAAAGCCAGACGAACGCGTGGACGTTTCGACTGGATATTTCATACTAGTCGGCTACGATGTTTGATAGAAAATTATTCATCGTGACACGGAGTGGAAAAATATCGACGAACGATACTCCATTTGCGTTTTCCGTTGCCAGATATTGCGCGACGCGGAATAAGAATGACGGGGAAAGCATCGCGACGGGGTTTTCGCGTAGGGAACGTCTAACCACGATATTAAATAAAAGAGGAGCACTCCGTCGAGCACGAAGCAAGCCGATTGTCGATGGATTTCCACCTCTTCCCGTCGCTTGTACACGTACGTTTATTATGGTGTACGGGTTCACCTACACGCTCGCAACACCGTCGGCGAGGCTGCTTGAAAATGCACCACTATTAAAGCGCATCCCTCGCATCCTTCCCGACAGCGCGCGCGGTATTCGTTGATATGCAGACGATGACACGCTTTCCGGTTCCGGCAGATTTCGCACTCCCGTCTCGTATACCGCGAAGCTTCTGGATCTTTTCGCGCAAATCCTCCGGGGGCCGCTTCGAGACGCACCGGCCTGCAGCCCTCGTCCATTTTTCATCGCACGCGGAATATACGATCGTTATCGCCCGGAAAAGAGAAGAGGAGAACGCTTTCCAACGATCTTATTAATAGACGGTATCCCGGACTTCACCTTTACGATTGACGCAATGAGTATAGCGGCTAGACGGGTAGATAAAATCCTCGACAGTCTATCAACAAAGGTTGCTCAATTCCGACTATCATACTCTGTTTTTATCGAAAAATTTTGTCAGAGTTGATGTCATTGGATGTTTCCGGTTATTTTATTCGTCGCACGATAAACGACAGGAGAGAATGTTCTCCTTACGAAGTCATTAAGGAAACTACTTCCACATTTTTCAGAATTCGACAATCATATATGCCCACCTCCACACTTCCTAATAACCGAAACCCTATCCACATTTTCGTTCTAAATAATTCTGTATTAAGGACAGCAGATGTTATCGGTTGACTACTTGCGAGAGAGTGTAGCCCTCTGCAGGCGAGTGCAGAAACTATCACCGCACGTTACTTTACAGAATTCGAGGATCTAATAACTGAAACTCTACCTAAATTTTTGTTCCAGATTAAGAAAACTTGTTATTGCCACAAGTAGCATTGAAAGGAGACTCAAAACATTATTCCTCGTGTAATTTCTTTCGTACCAACTGTTGAAAGTACGATGAACTGCGTAAAACTTAAAGTATATCAGCATTGCAGTAAAAAATTTCGTAAGAATCCTTTTACAGAGTCTCGAAAGGAGTCCCCTTAACTTGTTGAGCTACCCTTCGACTTCCGATAGTTACACGGGACGGTCCTTGTCTTACAGCGCGTCAAGGGCTAGAAACTTCCGTAATCCAGGCAGATGGAAGTCGCGCGAGGAATCAGGGCATCCCGGCGTTGGTCAGAAAAAAAAATGGTGGATCCCGTTACGTACAGGTTCCGGTCGAGGGCGCATCGTTTCCAGAGGGACAGAGCGCGGACAGGAAGGGCGGCGGATGAACTCCCGACGGCGAAAACTTTTCTCCTCGCTTTGGAAACACGATCGGACGATACATCGCCGGTACGTGCGGAGTATATCGAAACTGGCACCGGTTAGCGTCGAGTTTTGTGCATACGCGCGGGTCCAGCCAACGAAAAACCTCGCAAGCTGGCGCACGTGCGCTATACGTATTGCATACGCGGTCCTATATGCTCGATCAAGGCATTTCCGCTAAAATTCATCTTCCCTCTTTTCGTTCCTACGGATGCATCTTTCTTCTAATTTTTTTTCGCTGCGCCTGACGCGACGTGCAAGCTAACTTGTAATTCCAGAAGACACGCTTTTCCCCTATTCTACTTGGCTTCGCATCCATCGGAGACAACGTGGCGTCTGCCTTCGAGTAGCGGCTTGGAAAATGCGGCATTGCGCTAAAATTCAACGGATCGTTGCGTTCTCTTTGCCTCTTGCGTCCTCGATCGTCCCGTTCCGTCTATCCGTCCACGGGATCGCCAGACAACAATAACAGGAATTTTGTTCCTTTCTCGCGTGTCCCCTACCACTCCCCCGTCATGGACACTTTTTTCGCGTTGCAACTTGTCGACCGACTCCCGCAAATCGCATTAACGTCCGCTGCGTGACGCGTTTTCCTGTTTTGCAAACCGTCCAAAAACGATCAACGGGCAGAGAAAGAAAGTTGCATATATTTTTAGTAACCTAAAGTTTGTTTGAGTGCTTATTTTTGTAATCCTGCTAAAATTTATAAGTCTTATCCAAATTTTTTTCTTTCAACGTCTCTACTTGAGAATTAAAATCCTGTCACCCATAGTGACAGTGGCAGGCGGAGCCAACATTTTTATTTTTATTTCAACGGTCTTCGGAATTTTTCTTCGGATAAGATTTTCCCGTCTCTCGCGCATACCTCGCGGTGGCTTTATGATTCGCGTTTTCGGCTGGCCGGGCTTGATCGCTTTGTTCCTCCCTTCGCGCGTGGGTCACTCGACCTCGTTCGCCCAGCGTCCATTTTCATTCTGTCTCGCTCTTCCGCTCTTTCTCGGCCCGTTATCCTGCGTTCGTCGTCTCCGTCCTCCCCGTCGCGAATTTGAAGGATTACGACGCGCTCGCTCGCGCCAAGTTATGCAACTGAAGCACCGCTCGACTGCGTGATTATTTCATGCGTGAAAGTAGCGTCGGGAATATCAGTCGTATATTAATGTTGAATATGAAACTGCCAACACGAATCGCGAGCATGCGAAATCTCGTGCCTCGCCGTCTGAGGGTTACGATTTTGATGGAATCGTTTCGACTGGACGTTTCGACGTTTAATTTAGAAATTAAAAAAATAATCGAAATTTTCCAATAAATTTAGTACCTATACGAATAAAACTGTAATTTATCGCGAAGCAAATATTTTTATTTGGCACGGACTTCGGTCAACGAGAACCAATTGAGATTCGAAAAAGATATTGGTAAAACGTGACTTCAACCAGATTCACGACCGATGACGTAGTACTACGTTTTTTACGGTTTAAATATTGAAACCTGTTGACATAGTTCTGTGTCCTTTCATAAAGCAAACCTGTCAGCGTTTAACGTAGTACGTGCTTTGTTATATTTGTGATCTTAGAAGACAAAGGCGTAGACAAAGATTGACGGCAAGTGTCCTTGGTTGTGTAACGATTGATTCTTTTTGTAGTTTTTCTTGTTTAAATATACTCCTGCTAGCGCAACACACTGACGAACGGCACGGTTGCATGTGGTTACCCTTTTTCTCTGTTATGTGACTAACTGTGTGCACGTACGGTCATATTTTTATTACTTTTTGCATTCTGAATATTTGCAACGACATGTCAAGTGTAGCAAATCTAAATAAAAAATGAATAAAAATTGGGTATCAAATTCCAGCTAAATTTATTCGAGATATATCTTTTGAATTTTGAAAAGACGATGATTAGATTCGTAGTCAATGACCTCACATTTATAGAATGTAATTATACTGAATTCTCTCAACAAATTTTTAGTACGATTTCTTTTTCACTCGATGGTAAAGGGGTGAAATCTTAAGAAAATAACTAAGCATAAACTTAATTACCAGTTACGTGTGCTCACGGAGACTTTATTTGCAGTCATGCAAGATCAACGTAATACAAAAATAAGAAAACATGAGAATAGCGTTCAAAGAATTGATAGTATATGTAGTATCGTGCTCTCCTTTTAGATTCAGACCTCGTGCAGCGACGTACGAGGGAATTGTGTATTCATTAGCATTGAAAGCTTCATTAATCTCGTACTTGTACGTGCTCAATCGTGCGTTCCCTTCTGTTATTACTTAAATGACGTCGATCATTACAGTTACACGGTGCACAGCTCCGAATGAAATTGAAGGTAGGGTAAACGTACCAGTAATCGACAATGACCCAGTGATCGACACTTCCCGCACTTTCAGTTATTCCTCGCCATACCAAAGTCCTTAAAAAAGTTCCTCGTGTTTTCTCAATTGTTACATTAGCTACTATTATAATATATTTATTTTAACATTTATACTATTAAATGTGTCAAGTATATCAATACAAATTTTTTTCTGTTAAAAAAAAAAAAAACAGGAAAAGAAAAACGTTCCCCGTTATGTTAAACGTTCGCCAAGACTCGAAGCGAAGCGCCTTCAGCTTCCCGCGCGCGCCTCTGATTTATAAGTCTTCGATTAAAAAAGTTCTCACGAAGTGTTTTTCAGTAGAACGAAGGCGCGAGGGGGCAGAAAAAAACGCAACAATTACATATTAATAACTTCGGGGAACCTTGTCGATCCACGTTCACCGCGACCGACTGAATTCGATTCGCGCAGGTCTGCCAGCACCGGAAATCTCTTTTTCTCATGCAAACGAGCAATTAGTCGTACGTGCCTTCGCGATTGAGTCACGATCTCGTTGGTGGGAGGTGGAGCAGGAGGACGAGGATGACGATTCGCGGTGAGGACAACGACAACTTACACTCGTGCGAGCTACGCGCGCATGTACGGACGACTATACAGTGTGCTTCCTTTAACGAGAACACCTAGGGCTGGTATAATCCCCCCGTCGATCATGGCGGACAGCTAAAGTTTGCGTTCGGGTAGTTTCTCAAACAAATTGGGGGCTCCTTTTTAATCTTACGTAGCTATTTATCTTGTCGTAGTTGAAACAAGGTTGAATTATACGTGTGTTGCTTGGATTTCAAACTTTATTTCATATTAGGGGTGCATAGTTCATTTGATAGAGGAAGCTTTATTTAATTTGAACTTCCTGCCTTTCTTGGAACGTCTAAATGAGTGTAAGTCATCGATATTGCACCGAAACACGTAAATTACATGCAGCTCCTTTATTTATTATTTAAAGACGCTTCAAGGTCGACATGTACGTTAAATATTTTAATTTATGACTTATATCACTGCATCAAAGGAAAGATGACATTCCGTTAACAAATGTCAATGTCGCTTTCAATTTCTTCATTTTCTCTATATACTGTCTAACTAGTTGACTAGTTTCATCATCTCTTACATCAACATCAACTTGGCGTTGCATTAAATTCTGTTGCAAGTTCATCATCTTTTATTTTGGATGAAGTTCGTCACCAATGTCTACGTCGTTTTCTTCGATTCTTCTGGTTTTATTCTTGCAACGTTAAAAGAAACACCCTGTATAGGCGACTATTGCGCAACCGGCAGTGCCGCACGTAGCATCCGGTGAGTAATTTTAGATGCGTCGGTATGCGCTGCGCACGCGTGTGCTCACGAAGCGCGCCGCGCGGAGGAGAACGAGGAAAAGGGTAACAATGCTTTTCCCGTTGTCGAACGGGAAAGCTCTCGCGGTGTCCAGCCGTCGAGTAACGAATATGGAGACGGCACCAGGTTGTACCGTGGATCGCGACAATATCTAACAGCGATTTTGGTATTATTCGAAGTCGGTGTCCGATTATGTTTTGGAATTGAACTCGAAACGTCGATCGCTGATTCACTGTACGCTGCCAGTTGCACAGAAAGTGTTTTCAACAATATGGTATTCGATCTCAGAGACGGGCACAATTTGATTGGAATAATAGGTAATAGGTAACAGGAATAAAGGTGAGTGATTCTACTGGCAGTTCAAAAAGAGCAATTTTTGTTAGCTTTCAAGGACCAGGGCAAGAAAGAAAGATATTTTTATTGATTGATTATTAAAAAATTCTGAAATTAATTCAACAAAAAGACTTCTATTACTGATTAATTCAACAGCGTAAAGGTTAAGGACTCCAGTCCCCACACATGTGATAACTCACTTTCATAGTCGCCTTCGGTACAATACACGTACGCATTCCTCGAAACCTTATTTCTAAGTAATTTGTCTCTATTCTCAGCAAACTCTCTCTTCTACAGAGGCTAAGTTGCCAGTCTTAAGTACTTACGTAGCCACTTAAATTACTGCGACGTTTCGTTAAGATTGCAGCTGACATTATCAGTGACCTAAATGTGCACTGATATCAGTTACCATAAACTTCGTGTAGTAAATTTTTTCAAGGAGATCAATAGGTTATTTCATTCGTATGTACAGTTATTTCTGCGTACGTTTTATTCACACTCTATAAACCGCTATTGTAATTCATTACGCTGTATATTTATCCAGATAAATCTCGATATTCAATCTCCTGATGGAAAACTAATTTTTCTGATGATACAAGAATATATGAATAAATTTTAATATTAATAAAAAATTCTTCCTGGTTTTAACTCAATTATGCATAAAAACGAACGATTGTCATTCGAGAATGGATCACGTGGTGCGTCAATAAAGTTTCAAGAATAAGTTAAAAATTTATACTTTGAAAATTAAACAGATTCGTTATAACATTTCCCGTATCAATTTTTTCACGTCTAATTTAATAACCGTGTTACATTGTTTTGAACTTTAGAAATTTACTGAAAACGCGTTTCTTTCATAAATCTTTTATTCAACGAAACAGAAGAAAGTCGCTTGGTGACAAATCAGGCGAATACGGAAGGTGCATTAACGTTATGATCGATTTTGAAGTTAAAAACTTTTTCACCAGAATGGCTGAATAATCCATAGATTCACGTTCGACTTGAATTTATTTTACCCAGTTGATAAAGTGTGATCCACCATTTTTAATCAAACATTTTATCACTTTTCTATGCTCTAAATCACGTTATATTTTACGTTATTTAATATGGTACTCAAACAAGTTTGTGCTCGAACCAAACTGCGCAATGACTAAAATGATTGATAATGTTTGCCACGTGCATGTAGGTAGAAATGGGATTAAGCTACCTAGTGGGTGGACGTAATGTTTACATTGTTTCTACTAACAAAAGGAACAAAATTATCCTCGATTCTTTATTGTCAAACCTCTTATTTTATCGTTTCTTACATTCATATACCGACTTCTATTTATTTTGTTTAAATTTAATGTAATAAAGTGCCACGAAAATAAAAAAGATTTTGTCCTGTGCATAGATCTTTCTAAGTATCTTTACTCATATGTATCATTTCTAGATGCAAATACATTGAATTATCCAATCTGGTAACAAGTACTTTCATTTTCATCGACCCATATAAAAATATTTTAATTCAACGCGTCGATGCCGATATACAGAGTGTTCGGCCACCCCTGGGAAAAATTTTAATTGGGAATTCTAGAGGCCAAAATAAGACGGAAATCAAGGATACCAATTTGTTGATGAAGGCTTCGTTAAACAGTTATTAACGTTTAAAGTTCCGACCGTACTGAATTTTTTTCTCGAAACTGAGTAGGATTTCGGGGGTATGTCTATTGACCAAAAATGATTGCAATTGACCCCTGCAACTAAGAATAATTTTTCCAAGACGATTCGAAAATCTTTTTTTTCACCCAAAACTTTCAGCACTTATACGAAGTTTTTTCTCGAAAGTGGGTAGGATTTCGGAAGTATGTGTATTCACAAATTGGTATTCTTGATTTTCGTCTTATTTTGGCCTCTAGAATCCTTTATTAAAATTTTTCCCAAGGGTGGCCGAACACCCTGTATAATCGTCACGATGACACCGATCGTCGACGCCACGGTGTCTTTTTATCCCCCCGCGAAAGTATTGCAAAACGTTCGATGTATCCTTGTAAATATTGAGCTCGATCTTTGAAGCCCCCGTACAAAATATCTGTCACACGCAGTCGGAACGGGAGTTTCAACAAAGCGATCGCAAACGTAACGTCGTGTGCAACGGCTTCGATCGCAGTTACATCGCGAGACCGCGAAGCAGATTAAAATTATTGCGAAACGATGAAACTACCGTTTGATCGTCCGTAAATCTAGTAATGCTTTCACGTCGACCTACTAACGATACTTTCGGGGCGCAATTGTTCCCCCCGGGTACTCGATAACAGCGGTGCTTCAATATTTACTCCAGAGGAGAAACCAATTAACGAATGAGCGACGAAAGGGAGGCAAAAAGAAAAAAAAAAAAGAAAAAAAAAATTAAAAAGACCGCTGCCGTTCATTGTCAACGGAACGGCACAAAAAGGAAACAGAGCACGCGGAATACGAGTCAATAGAGCGGAAGACGGAATTTCCACTACGCGGTGGGAAAACGTGAAATTCGTACCCGCGCGACCGACGATAAGGTATTAACACGTTCGGGGACCGATGATTCTGTGTCTACGAGTAATATAACAGCTTGGTTGCTTACATCGCCTAAACCTTCCATAGACCAAAATAATTCTAAAGAACAGTGCTCTTGGAACTCCCAAGAACTCGATAAAAAGTATACAAAAAAGTTTGTAAACTGCTTCTACAAACTGAATGGTTTTCCAGACAGAAATGTCAATTATCAACGAATTTTTAGGGTAGCAAACTGGACGGATTAATTTTTAAAGAGCCATAAATATTTAGTGTCTTCATCCTGGCGTAATCCTTTAATGCGATCGCTCGATTCCTCACCGACAAAAAGGAATTCCTCCAGTACGCGTACCAGCCACCAATAAAACGGAGTCTCGTTCGAGGAGAACCGCTCATGGTTCGTCGACGTGGCGATAAGGAACGTGGAAAGGAACATTTTCCGAGCGGCTGTATCACGCTTCACTGACTTCGCGCGAAATCGTTGCCACCAAAACACGCGAGAGATAATTGTGGACGTGGTTGGCGTTTGAGAGGAGATTTCATCCGCCGTTTCCAGCGCGTCGCTTTCGGACGAATCCCCGAGAAGTGGAATGCAACCGAGATGTTTAGAATTTTATCCGAATAATATATTATAAACCGAGACTATATAAATCGGATTATTCCCATTACTTATTCGATGAAACATCGGATAAGCTGTTACTCGTGCAACTCAAAATATAATTTATTTATTCAAATTTTTATATCGATTTATTAAAAACAGATAAAACTGTAGGATTTGCTGTCGTTATTAAGAATTGTGAAACAATGCCTGTCTGAAATACTTACTATCGTCGAATGTGCGTGCGATTAAATACTGCTCTGGTATGTCTGTCCACTACCCACTGTTTCTACTTACGTCGAAGTCCAAATCGTACTCTGTTCCACGCATACACAATGAATTTTTATTAGCATCCAATTTGTGGTACAAGTCAAGCTTGGATTGTTTAAATCAAACAACATTTGAACACATTATATTTTCTCAAGTTTGATCAAACGTTCAAGGTACTTGAATAATCAAATCCTTGACTTGGATAATCAAACCCTTGAAAAAATGAATTATGTCTCGGTTTGAATTTCAAGTACTTGGACAGCTCTGTTTGTAACAGTATTCGATAAACCTCGTCACTGTGCATAGTTTGTATAAGATATCGAATAAAATAAATTAAAAATATCTGTTGAATCGTGTCGTTAATGACCAAGCAGTCGACACGATGTAAAACAAAACTATTTAGAGAAGAAAAAAAGTTGTTTATCTATTATAGGTTAGTAGAAACTTTGCGTCTAGATGAGACTTTTGCCCATCTCTGGAATAGAGAAATCCGTTTACGTGTTTCACGGCCAGCCACAAGGACAGCGTGCAACCGGTTGCACCAACGTTCGCGCGCTTCCACGATAGGAAATGACGGAAGTCGTCACGCTCGCGTATCCGTTCCCGTGTTTCGTAAGCACGAATTAGATGGTAAGGATTTTTGAACACGCCACGATGGAATTAACACTATCTGATGGGGTTGGAATATAGATATCGATACTCTGAAACTATGTAGATATACTACTGGAAAAAATTAAATTCTCTAAAATACTTGGTAGGAATCGAGACTCTAATTTTTCTAAAATCTTACGATTTCTCTGGTCAAGTTTAACGAATGCAATGGCGTCGATGAAGAAAATATTTTTTTTTCTTTCCGGACGTTGCAATCGATGACACCAACGTCGTGCTCCGGTATGAATCACGGCACAATGGCTGAACAAATGGCCGAGTTGACTGTAACGCCTGTTTTGAAAGATAATCGCACCAATGCAGCATTGGCATTCCTAATACGCGCCATCGGACCGTGTATGCGGCATACGAAGCATCGATAAGTGACCAATAGAACCGCGATCCTCGAAACTGCATAGAAAACTCCGTTCGCGTATATAGGATGCTTGATGTTCGCAGAAATTTATGTTGCGAGTGCTCGATCGAAGCGATGCACAATCTATTTCGTCACTGCGTCGAATATAACGATTAATATAAAATTAAAAATCTGTATACTTCTAATTTCTCTATAACTCATACAAATTTTTTTTAATTGCAATTTTGTTGTTCTTATGGAAGTATACTCTACTTAATTGTTAGAAATATTAACCGTATTCTAGTCTTAAAATATTTTAAACGAGGTAATGTATCTATCAAACGAGAAAAATATCTTTCGTTTAGGTAATTGGTGTCGAAACAATAGGATAAACATAGACAACAACAAATATACGCCTGGCAAGCGTGAAATCTTATTTCCATATTACTCCATCGGTATTATCCGCGACTTTAATGTTTTATTTAACTCGTCCCTCGACTTTTCCGCTAGTAATAGCTATGCAATTAACAAATCGACTCATGCCATTGGATTTCTCAACAGGTTCACCGCGGACTTTAAAAATATAAATTCCTTAAGAATTCTATGCTTCGCTCCGGTGTTACCGCACCTTGAATTGAAATATATCGTTTGAACACCTTCTCGTGCATCTCATATATTTTTATTGGAAAGATTACTAGACAGATACTAGAACTGCATAGATAAAAATAGCGGGATATAAAAGAATAGGCCACCGAATTGTTGGACAATAATGTAAAAACAGAAATTTCAAAATGTATCATACATTTCGCCATGTTACAAAATGTAATAAAACTTCACGACATAACCATCATTGCCCTTTCGTTATCGAACAAACTCTATTTGAATAATAACTAAATTTAAAATATTTCTATTATTAATATTTTGTCTGATAAAATATTGAAGAAATAATTTCTTTTTTGAGTATAAAGTAAAATTTATCTAACAGAAGGTTATATAATTTCCTCTATAAACTAAAAGTAGACTTCGAATTTAGGCTACCGTTTATATGCGCTAACTAAGCCGATGAAAATTACGCAATAAGAGGCCCGGTAATCTTGACTGCTTCCATTCTCGACGTAGAAACTTTTAGCAAGCAATTTAATCTTGCCTCGTACGTGTCAAGTACCGTGCGATAAGACACGGAATGGTACGATAATTAAACACACGATTGTTTCAACCGATACGTATGTGAAACGTGAATGCGTGCAACGTACGACGGAAAACATAATGCGCGAAAACACAAACCGATACTTGTTTCGCGTTAGTTACCATGGAAATGCGGTCGTCTTAACTTTTCACGACCCTGGATTTATTTTAATAAATAATCTTCCAGTCCACATATTTTCAATAACTCAAATTGACTAAAACAACCATTTTGTTTAAACCATTCTAAAATTTTTAGGATAGCTTTCAAAACAGCGCGTCAGCAAACTATACAAAAGGGGCTTACCAACAATGTATTTTGTTTCAATAGACTGTAAAAAAAAAAAAAAAATTGAAACTAGAAACGATCAAAATGGACAATATTTTCTGGGACGATAGTACCTGAAATACTTTCAGCGAGATATTTGTTATTTTTCGATTAAAAAAAAAACAACGTGCATTTAACGAGAGTGTGTAAATAATAGAAATGAAATGAATAGAATGAAAGGAATTCTATTCCAAACAGGGAATCAATACGGGTTACATAAAAATGCGAAAAAATGTGTTCCCGCGTTTTGGGCACGGCGTACGCGAATTTTGTTTTGCAATCGACGCGCGTTACGTTGAAATACTTGAAAAAATTACGCTCGAGTTGCAGCGAAGACTGTCCTCTTCGAAAATGGACACTTCCGTTCAATGAACGCGCCCAAGTTTCTCGATGCAACAAGGTTTTTCAAGCACCCCCCGCGGTACTGGTGCAACATCGCCGACGGATCCCACTTTCGAACAATCGAATTATATTTTTCTTTCGCTCTTCTCTCGATGTTCGAGCGTCCCACGAGAAGAATGCAGAACCGAGAGTTCGCGTCGGTGCGCTCGTTCCAGAAAACAGCGCCGCGCGACTCTTCTGTCGAGAGAATAGAAAAAGAGGTCGGAACTGTTACGGCGATTGTGTGCACGCGTAGTAAAGATAACAACGCTCTCATGGCAATACCTGCGCGGTTATCATTAAAACCGTCGCGATCCACAGAAACGCTCGCAGTCATCCTAGATCAGCAATGGCCTACAGGCCTCGCGCGGCCTTTTGAGGCGTTCGATTTCGTTTTTACTTCGTCCATTTTGTATCCTACTTTAAAACATATTAACCGTAGAAATATCGAGCCAGGAGTCTTATTAAGCTAATACACCAAATTAAAGAAAAGAATGTGCCAAAGAAAAAATTGATTTTTAGAAATCAGGGTAGTTGTCTCCCTTGAATTATATTTGGATGGATAGTTCTGATTCCGGTAAAATTGTCTGCACACGGAGCGTACGAGTTCACGAGGCATCCGTGAAATGACATGTGGTCTTCCATTGCCAAAAGGTCTCCCACCCCCGGGTCTAGGTTTTCGTTCGTTGGAGATGAAAAAGGCGAGAATTGTAACCACGCGTCATTGAGGTCCCGCGGAATTCTAGGATCGCGAATGGTTGACATTTGCGGGAATTTATTTGACTATGAATGGGTGACATTTGAATACTACGCGGCGGATTCCTTCGACGATAGTAGTCGCGGCTGTAGTCGCGTTATATTACTGTTATGACTGCTATTATACAGAATTTATTCGATGTACCGTTACACGGGATACGTCTGGAACTTTGGCATTCAATTTTCATTGCGATGAAATGAATATACAGAACGAAAAGCTTGAACCAAGTTATCCGAACGACTTCATTATCTT
The DNA here is from genome assembly GCF_051014445.1 of Colletes latitarsis. Taxonomy (NCBI): domain Eukaryota; kingdom Metazoa; phylum Arthropoda; class Insecta; order Hymenoptera; family Colletidae; genus Colletes; species Colletes latitarsis. Next base: position 16,141,828 of record NC_135139.1, on the reverse strand, counting down.
TAGATGTGGAGAACTCTGTTTTAAACAGAAATTCGTAAAGGAACATCGTGTGGCGCTATTTTCTTGATATTAAGTATTTCAGACCACTACTATACATGTTGTGAAACGTATATTTCCCACCTCTATCTGAAATATATTTATTTTTGCAATCTAATACTGACTTCAAGCCAGTACAAAAATGTATGTTTTGTTTTTAACCGATAACATTGATTTTATTTACTACTAGCCTAAAATATTGTAATTTCAACAATGAAGAATACACGTGTCATCTTATCAACTCTAACAATTCTTGCAAAATTAAATTACGAAGTGAAATTATTATTTACGATCCTGATTTACGAGGAAATATCAGTTGGCAATTTTCACTTATTTAGTGATTCACACCTTTTCGAGTCGCGCTACCAGTTCGAAGACAGTCCGTATAATGAGAAGGAGATACTTGGATGTTTATAGACTTTGACTTTCTACAATTTGCATATAAAGGTCATTTCACGCATGTTGCGATCATTGTGAATGAACGCCTACTGCACGTCAATAAAAAAGGCACAGTTTATTAGTCATAAGATTATTGCAATTACACAGCGATAAAAGACTCGAGAAGGCCCCACGCTGGAACCGGTTACGTAACGTTTACGTTATGTAGTAAAGATGATTCATATCAAACAAGCACGCATTTGCTGAATGACCTATAGAAACACGGCGAGTTCGTGTGCGTGCAATCAGAATTGCCACACATTGGGGAACCGAGTATCGTAGGAAATCTTGCCTCGGGATGACTCGTTTCTCCGTATTTTTTTTAGATTCCGACGACGATGATGCATAAACGAATGAATCGCATACATATTAAGCGTGTAAATTAATTCGATGTCTCCCTAAAATAAATTTATCATTTATTTGTGGGAAAAAATCGACCAAACAGGTTTTTTATTTTTAGTTTGCCGCTAGTATCACGAGATTAAGTCTTTCGTTTCGACGAGTTGTGTTTCATTACTATGAAGATACTTTCACATAACATATTGGAAATGTTTACGTTTAAGCCAAAGTTATTAATGGTTCAATATAAAGACATTGATTTCTACGTTTAATAATTGTATTCATGAAACGTTTTAAAATTGTATTTTTGAAAGTAGGATTTGAAAGTTGTTTAAAAATCTGGAGAATTCTCGAACACAATCATCAACAATAATGTCACGCTTTGCAGTTTATTTCAACAACTCGACATCGAAAGTCACGTTTTTCGAAAAAAATATCGACGTTTCATCGATGGTTTCGAATTCCGCGATTTCGATGAAATTTCAAAACTACGATAGTAGGTTTCGCGCGACGATTGATACCGTTTTGTGAAAAAATGTCGATCCTTGCCATAAATAGCAACGTATGAAATGACATCATCTGTAACGAGAGTCGTTTTTCAAACACACGACTCACGCTTGTTTCATTGACTGATTCATTTCTGTCGGGCTATATTGCACGCCTTTCTACGTTGAAGTGCACACGATCCCCGGCTATGGGAGAAACTACGTTCAATGAATTGTTTTTCCAAGCAGAAACGATCGACGAGTTCGCGAGGTGACTCACGACCCGTGGAATATCGACACGCGGACGTTTCTGGTACGAGAGCTCGACCGTTTCGATCGTACCACGAATTTTTTGTTGAGTGGAAGAACTGAACGGATCAAAATGAGCCCTCGCAATTTCACGAACATACATTTTCGACGTCAAAATATTCTACATATATTAAACTTTTATGTTAAAAAATAGTTTATCGTAGTGGTATAAATACTTAAATTTCTTCAAACATAAATTTGAATGACCTAGATGAGAGAAGAAATAGAATTACCTTTCGTAACTATGCCGTCAAAAAACAGAATTCAGTGATGTAACGTAACAGCCAATTGTAAATGAAATGGTATTGCATTAACGCAAAATTGATTCTTAATGGGTTAACGAAGGAAAGAACCATAATAACCGAACGTAGCAAAATGTGAACAAGAAAGCGATCGTTCATTGACCAATTCAGTAGCAATAAAGAGGCTTGTTACGTAACACTGTGTTATATCAAGCAGAAATAATAGACAAATCTTTAAAAAATATTAGGCAAAAGAAAAGTTCGCATAGGTCGAAACGATCCAGGTGGTTCTTTTAGGTAGATAGAAACTCCGATCCTTCTAACGTTAATCGCTCAATGCCGGTCACGTTTCTGCGTGGCTACCGCTTTTCCCCAGCGATCCGCGTTGCTAATGAGATTGCAACAGTTTTTTGCGCTCGCATGCTTGCACACCGGACAGCAGGAAACGCAAACCGCTCGCGAGCAGTGATTTTATTGGAAGATACCGCTTCGTTGCTCGAGATAAGCGCGTGCGCGCTATCTGCGTTCAGTTTGATAAACACGCGTTCGTGACCAGGTATGGCCGGATTCACACTATTTGTCAGACAACCGACCACCCAAATATTCTTAAACGGGTTTCGCATCGAGGCGTTGAGAATGTTTTGACAAATCGCTCGATGGCCGATTTTTCGATGCCGTGAATTCGTTTTTTAGCACGTCGAACGCCACAGTGATTTTTTCAAGGTAGCAAGATCATGGTCCCAGAATAGCTGAAGGTAAAAATAAAAAATTTATTTAATCAGAGAAGTTATTTTAATATATCCTAAAAATATGTCTCTATCTGTACAGATATTTTCCATAAAATCGTTTTGGGTGAAACTTAATATTTTTTCGCCAGCTCGATTATTCGCAGTTAGCTTCTATATCCAGGTTTAAGTGCATTTCAAAACCTCCGGTGCCACGAAACGATAATCTGATCCGTGCTCGGGGAACGCTCGGCAAACGAATACCCACCGCGACAGCGTCAGCAAGTTTGCGCCATTCTCTCGATTCAAAAACATATTTCTTCGCTTCCGGCGACGAGCCACCTAACCCGGGCATCGCTGGAAAATAACACTGATTTCACCCATCTCCGACGAGAGAGTCGCCTTCGAATCCAATCGCGGCGCGATCCCGGGGCTTTCAGGAGCGTCGCATCAGCGCGACACCGTCGGAAATAATGCGCGTCGTTCGGTCGCCCCACCGCGAAAAGGGGGATGAAATTCGCGCGTCGCGAGACCCGTGTCTCCGTCATCGATTCTGTCTCGCGCTCGCGATTTCGCTGTTTCAATCAGACAAACGCGCCGCCCCCGTCCGCGTCCGTCCGCGTTTATCGGACGGGCCGAACCGAGGGAAAAGCAATTTGCAAATAGGTCCGGTAACGTAGGCGCGCGGAGGGTTGACCGACGTCGTATCGGATTCGCGCGCTCGTCCTGACGCGCGAAACACGAGATCGTCCACGTCAAAATACTAATTAGTCGTTGGACACCCCCACCCGCGTGTCTACGCTTCGCTCCTAGCCGTATATCGCCTCGCGGTCACGATCAAGTATTCACCCCCCGCGCGATGACGCATCGATCATTGATCCCGATACGGATCTGATTTTCCCGACCATTTCGTCGTTCAGTGATTTGATTTTCTAGTTTCCCGGCGCTGGTTCGTTGCGCGCTCGACAAGGGTTTCGCGCGAAGGGGTGCAGAGCAACCGATATTTCGTTAAATATTAAGCACCGTGCACTGTGGAACGCGCCGAATGTTAATTCGGCGAAAATAAAAAACGTGTAGGTAGCTGATATTATATTCGATCGAGTTCTCCTAGTATTATCATATACTATTTTTTATTTTACTTTATTTAGGTCTCAAATTTTGTCCATGTGTATTCTAGTTCTATTTCTCGCAAGTTGAAGGAACTAAAGCGATACACCTGTTGATTCGTGATAGAGAACACCCCTTATATTGTTCCACTGTCAAGATGTTTGTAAATTATGTAAGTTAATTTTACCAACGGAGGAACAGATAGTCGAATCGAATGCTTGTGAGAAAGGTATAATTAGCCTATGATCTGAATATCGACACGTTATCGAACATATTTTTCGATGAAAGGAAGCTCTATAAAAATATTTCAACAGCTAAAATTACAAAAATTCCCATCTGGGAGTTCCGGACTGTCTTTTCTAAAAATAACGCTACCCTCGTGAAAGACTAATCAATAATATTTTTAATTATATTTTTGCGAGCCTCGTAGTATACACCATGGATCTATACGAAAACATCCGCGCGATTCTATTGTCAATATTCTTCCTAATGAATGTGAGAACGTCGAATTTATAATAACATAGAAAATCGGATGGAATGTTAGAGTAGTTAACGTACATTCCAATGCGTTACTGTGAGCAAATTGGAGTTACAATGAGGTAAGTGGAGGGTCGCTGTAGAGTTAAGCGACGAGGCTGAATAGTATGTAGATGAAGAAGAAGTAGTGAGTGGAGGCGGGGAGTAGGAGGTTGATGAGCAGCGGGATGAAGCAGTAAAGTTGATCGAATCAAAATCCTCCTAAATTATTCGGAAGCTCCTACGGGAAAATTTGTTTTCAGTGTAGTGCAAAATTTTCGATCAGTTCAGTTTCTGATAGCATCAAACACCCTAACCACGTTAATAAGCATTCCGTGTAAAAAGAAATGCGAATAGCAGAGATTCTATCAACGTTCCATTTACTTTAACTGCAACAAGTACACGCCTATACTTTTACGACTTCTACGAATTCTCCAGAGCCCTTTATCCATCTGCAATTTGACACTTGCAATGTTAACGATACACGTTTAGATTCGCACCAAACGATCTAACCGTCGCGTCGACATTAATTTGTCAGGAGCTTGGTTGCCAAAGGACGCGCAGAAATTGGAGTTACGCAAGCGCGTCGTTGCACCAGTTGCATCCAGCGTACTCCAAACGAACTAGTATTCTTTTTCCCTTAAAAAATCGCTGTGCATTTTACGTGCATCGGCGTTTCTCGCAACGACGATCGAAGTATCTGGCAACGGATTGCGTAATCGTTGAACGTGCGGGCAACAAAGAATCATTACCCGAATAAGTGCACGTTTCGGTGCACTTACAATAATCCAATAAGGTCGGAAGCGAATTCAACGGGTTCCGTAGCCGCGTCCCTTGCGCGGATTTTCAGCAATAATACTCGGGGTCTGTTAAACGATCGCCTAGGAGATTATCCGTAATTGCTAATAGCCCGAGCAGTCGGTTGTGATATTAGGTAAGTATCCGCGTTTACATTGTCGCCGACAGTCATACGATTAAGTTTCGCGGTAACGATGCCAGAAATTGTCGCGAACTTTATCGAAACGGCTGCGAAATTAATAAATATCGACGAGGTCGGCGTTATTGCTACCGTTGTTTTTCAGTTTCTAGTAAACTTTCGATCGAATGGTAAAATTATATAAAAAAAATGTCGGGTTACGTATCATCGGACGTTGGACGATAATCCTGCACGCGATACCGTAACTTTTTAATTAAAAACCATCTATTATTGGATTTATCAATCGATTTCGCGATGGAGTATTGCTGTTCCATAGAAATTCGTTACTTTTTCACAATGTCCAATCGAAACATTGTTTTTATTCAAATTGTACAGAGGGTGGGGCGTTTGAAACAGGTCACCGGAATAACTCGTTTGTTATTGACAATAGAAAAAAAAAGTTTCAGGCAAAAGTTGCTTGATTTCGAGGGACGCGTAATATGGTGGCAATAATTTTTAAAAACCCTTGGAAATTTATCGAACTATCCGATATAATGGGGGTTATGTCATGTTTCGAAAATCGGAAGTCGTAGAGTAACGCTATCTAAATGATATTTCCGGGAAAACTATTGAGTCGGAAGCGTCAAGAAATTACCAGAGATTGGGGCAACGTTGATCCTCGGTGATTCGAGCACCGAGAGAATTTCGGAAGACGAACTGCTTATTCTAAACCTTGAGAGTTCCGCCAGCGAATTGGGACGCGGAACTCCCGATGCTCTACGTAATCCATGATCCACGAGAGTTACGCTCGCGACAACTTTGCGGACGATAATCGTTCGAGAAAATACTCGAATATGATTATGCAGGCGCAACTCGAGCGCAACTTCGTTCTTCTCTAGGATCACGATCGAGGAATCGGGTTTCAAATTTTTCCTACGCTTCCACTAAGGGAAAACGTACCGGATGAACGAGAAGACAAAAAACTCGTGGATGGACAGCATTTCGTTCCTGGAAATCGCCTCTTGCTCGAGCAAACAATATTTTGCATCGTCACGTGCCATTTGCGTTTTACGTGTCCATCGAGAATGTGTCTTTCAATGCTACTTTCGTGACGAGGCTGTTGTTCTAGGATGGTCTTAAATTAACTTTATCGTTCACGCGTTTATGAGACACCTGATGGTCGGCAATCAAATAGCAAGCATGAATTATTATCATTCCGGGAGACATGAATATCCCACGTCGCGACTGTGACTTAGGCTTTTCAGAAAATATTTATTCGATTACAATTTCCAGGAAGTTATACCAATTATAAAGTTATGACGATCAGACTGGACCTGACTGGATCGATAAAAGGATACAATTGACTTTTGACTCTATAATTATTATTTCTCTCTAAAAACATTTTTCAAAGAAAACTTACTGTCACGTTTGTCCCAGCTGGCATTTTTAAATATATTGTCATATAACAGAAAACGTAATTAAAAAATTTGACTGATATCGATACGTGTCCAAATAAGTATCCTTGATTTTCGTCTTATTTTGGCCTCTAGAATCTCTCATTAAAATTTTTTCCAGGAGTGACCGAACACCCTCTATACTTTTGCAAAGTTGCCAGTGGGCCATTCTGGCCCGCCCGGTTTAGTGTAACCTTCTTAAGGTCGATAAGTCCAGTCGCGTAGTAAATTAAACACACCGACGGAGCACGCTAGGTATATGAGCTTATACCTAGCTCACCCACTCTTAGAAATCATGCTTTTATCCTCCTTCAGCGTGGTTCTCATGACCTCGCGGCCTTATCCGTCGCTTTCAGCCGGAGGTGATTTCTTTTAAAGTCAACCGACAAGCGAGCCCTCGTCGCTAACTACTGGCGGCGCCCCTTAATTGCACGACTCGACACACTTCTTACGAGTTAATTGCACAACGTGCTACGCCATGGCCGCACGACCCGCATTTACGTAACCGCAGTTTCATTCATGTTTCTCGAGCGACGCGCCGGAACAAGAAGACCAGCCCCCACTCTGAAACGCATGTGACAATTCCGTTTCAACCCCGTCAAGATTTTTATTTATCTTTGCCCACGGAATCAAGTATAACGAATTTTACACATATTATAAATTAATAAAATAAAGCCCATCTTTTTTATCGTGATTTAAGATAGGGTTGGAAACGACTGTCGACACGAATCGAAGATCGTGGATATTACAAAAAGATTGGAATGAGATTGTATATCATTAAAAACAAATGGCAATTGGCACATTCAGAGGAGGCACACGAGATTTTTTAAAATTAATATTTACAAGGAAATTACTTTGAGACGTTTACTTTAGGGACTTTTCTCGAGCTAGGGTATCGTGCGACGCTTACGATCGCGCAATCGTTGGTCCCGTAACAGCCCGGAAATGCAGTTTTCTTTAATGGCGAAAATGACGTCAGCCTCGGTCTGCGATCGCGTATGCGTCAGCCTTCGCGTCGCATTTAAAAATAATCGCTCGATTCATACGGAGTCTTTCAACGCCGAGGATCTTTGATCGCGCGTGGATAAGTTCACGGTTTCCGTAACGTGGGATACGGAAAATGCAAAAGAGCAACGGAACGTTGGCGAGGCGAGTGTTTAGATGCGTCTGGAATTGTACGGAACGATAGTTATGGATCGTTCGATGCGATCGTCTGCAAAGTTTGAGGAGGCACGAAGAGCTAGGCATACGAGGAACATTTGATGCTGAAACGGACGTGGGATGACGAAAATGATTGTTCTCTAGGCGGAGGCATCGTGGATACATCAAGGTCGACGTCGTTTCTTTTTAACCAAGCCTCGTAAGATGCTCGTCACTTTCAGATGTTATCAACTGAAATATATCTGTACGGTGTGAACGGGATAGCAATCATGATATCATTCTGATATCATCAAACAAAAGTGAAATATTGTATCCTCATTTCAAACATTTTTGTGTTCCTGTCACTGAGGCGATATAAATAAATTAATTCCTTCGATACATTTTTTTCTCCATATATAGTACGAAAAAATTCTTTATAGAATATGTAACGTTGACGATGCAACCAATGTTGTTAATAAATATGTGTATATTTTATGAATGTATTTATCTCGAGAAAGAGAAGAAGCAGAGTTAGTATAACAAATGTTATCAACGAGCGAAGATATATAGGAACGCTGTGTGCGCATTACCCGATTTTATTTTTTAATTATTCTGTATACGCGTAACGATATATGTGAACGTTTATGTAGTAATCTTTCTGTGTCATCGTTTCTAACAGAACGTTATACTATTTTAAATGAGACTATATATTTTTATCGTCGTGGTATAATAGTCGAGGTCAAAACCAATCCAATGATTTATTATAGCATGACCTTTATGTGACATTGATTATGGAAAATCTAGGGCATCCCTCTTCACTTGAGCACCTTTAGTATTTCTGTTGCTTTTACTGATACGAAGAAATGTCACAAGATGGAAATATTTGGTTGGAAGAGGCATTTATTATGGTCCACGAAACGTTTTTTCGAGACCACATTTTCCGAGATTTTAACGTCGACGTTATGTCAAACGAGATTACGTGCTTTTATTTATTTAACAAGAGTATCCTCATTAGTCTATATCAACGGTAAACAGAGACAAAACGTTGGCACATGCACTTTACAAATAATAGGGAGTCTTTCAAAGAGAATGAAATAAATTTACTCGAATAAATATTAAATATTAATTCGCGTATTTCATTTAACAATCCCAGGTACTTCTTGATCGGAAGGTACGATGTATGTTCAGTAAATTCGAGAGCGGATAAAAATATGATCCCAAGATCACGAATCAAGGATAACTCCAAGAGAAAGGTGTTGTTTGGAGTGTACGAATTAAAGTCAGAATCTTATTTCGTGTCTGTTACGTAGAATTTGGATGCGTTAATAAACATTTTGTCTGTGTCACGTCGTAGAAAATTGATTATTCAAAAACAGTTTAAAGAAGTTATAAATTTCTGCAACATTTATAATCGAACTCACAATGAAACGTAAATATGTTTCGAAAGGAAACTATTAAACCTTGTATTTGCATGATTTTGAAACGATTTTGGGTATCAAAAGCAGTGACTCTGCCTTTTGGTTTCTCTTTTTCCCGAAATCCACATTTTACAAACTTTTAACAATTCCGCGATACCGCTAAAGAATTCGCACGATCCATTGCGTAATATGGTTTGGAAGAGGCAAAGTCGAGAGGCCAAGCGATCGGCAAACCAGTTTTCTCGTCGATGTAATATAACCGTTGCGAATCAATTACACTTTGGAAGACCGTCGAAATCGCTTCTGTGATCCACACGAATCGACCAACGACATCCGCCGTTCTGACGCCGAAAACCGATCGTGTCGAGCACATTCAGTGGTTGACATAAGTATTGGCACAGTAAGCGATTTCGTGTACGAATAAGTAGAACAGAATTATTTATAGAGGAAATATATGACTAATGAAAGTGTGTTTCAAAACAATTTTGGAAATTTGAAACGTTGTGACTGTTTCAATTTTTGTGTACATGCTTAAGGTTCTTGTCTATGGAGGAGTATAATCAATTTTTGCAATATTTGTAAATGTTCGTACAAAGAATCCTCTATCGTGGCAATACTTATGTTCACCACTGTTCGTCGTGCGACACTGAAACGCGCAAGTCCGTTCTCCGCAAACGCACACGATATCCTTGAGCAGACCAGGCTCGGTATAGTCGCCAAATATTTACCGGCATATTTCGGTGATCGTTAATATTGGCTCTCGCCATACCCACGTATTGATCTCGCGTGATCGAGCCTTATGTAATCCAAAGGCCGTATCACTTTGCGAGATTATCGCCAGTTTAGCACGCCCATCTGCGTTCCGAAATCGGCTCGAAAGTCTGCTCATCCGATTCACGTTTGTAAATTTAATTCTCGTTTACCGAAAGTTTAGATAATCGACAGTTTTTAGCGTTATCGTGTCATCGATGAAAAGTGAAAATCTGTAAAATGAAATGCATCCTTCCAGCCTTTGAAAGTCACGAGACAGTCACGTGCAGAGCAAACGCTGGGTTACTTCCGATTCTTATTTAATGATCCAGTCAATAAACGTAATTCAAAAAAAAATAGTAACAGACTGAAAGAATGAAAAAATAGCAATAGTTTATTCTTCTTCGTTTCCTAACAAGGAGAATAAAGATTCACATACTGAAATTGTATTGAGACACTAAAAAGAAATATAAATTATTCCTGATCCTTTATTTATTTTCGTAATAAGAGAATTGGAGAAGAGGCATCTGTCGAAGAAGAATTCGTCCTAACAAAGCATCTTGTTCAAATTGCTGTTTCACTATAAACGAATGTAATAAAGTATGTACGCGAACGATGATAAATTCTCCGAAAGTTTTTATCTTAAAAACTACTCGTAATTGATTTTCGCGTAAATGCCCTTCTTTAACGTAGCATAACTTTAATTACTAAAGTTTCAGAGTCTACACATATAATTTGTTCGAAAGAAAATGGAACTCGTAGAGAAGCGACGCACGGGTTGCAAGAATTTAATTAACTTAGAGAATCGTATTTTTAAATATGTACATCATAATGTCCATTCTGTCCATGACGGTTAATTAGCCTCCATCCAGTCGAACCATTTGTGTTCTATTTGGTTTCGAAGAATACTCAATGGGGATCCTTGCTTCATTAAGCCATTCCGTGCAGAATAATACCTCATCTTGCAGATCTACCCCCGTAGCTGTAATCAGGATAATATACCGCGAGACGCATAAGGAAACAGTGGATAACTTGTAAATACCCTGGTCTCATTAAATACAGTTTCGTTCCTCTCGTTTAATAAGTTTTAATAATCACCGCCGGTACGCAGTATGCTAATCGACGCTAGAAATTTGCAATTACAACCCCCTATACTAATTACCAACTCCGTTCAGGGCACTCGAGTGCACAGCATAGTGGTTTGAAACCACAAAAACGTGGGAAAAATCGAAAAATTAAAATTCGAAAATCCACTTCATTATAGATCTACCGTTAATCGCATGTTATTAATAATTTCTGCATTTTATTTTCACCCTTTGACCATTGTAATTCGAATTCCAATTACTATGCAATTTTTCTGTACAATGATAATAATTAATAAATTTTTAAAGGTCAGTGATTACAAAAATACTGATTTATATACTGAAATTATACAAGGGAATGGTTTTTTATTTTAAAATGAAACAATGTCAGGTTTCGTCCTTTCTTTTCGAAGGTGTCGTTTACCGGAAGCTTTGCCTTGGTCGATTGCGATAGGCTGCGCGCAGAAAGGAGGACGTCAAAAAAGAGGAAGAAATGCTGAAGTTCGTACAACGTAACGTTCACGTGGGCTTTATCGTCGTAAAACCAACGTTTATCATTGCACGCATCGTGGATCCGTTGTCGGGAATATTCAGGGTGAGCGTAAAAATAGGCGGCGGAAGGTAGCGTAGGAGGAGCGACCTGCATCCCCGGTTTCCGGAAGCAGTCACGCGTGAAGGAATTCCGTGCACCCGTGTGTCACCTCGACGTAACGTGCCATTATGGGTTTTTGTTGATGTCAGAGAATTATTACGAAGTTCCATTTATGCGCGCTGAATATGACTAGCTACCAAGTTGAAAATTTGAATTCTCAGGGTAAATACAGTGCTCTGTGCTTGGTTGCACGAGCGAAGAAAGGATTGGGGGTGGCGAACGGAAGATAGCAAATGCTAATACCCTATTATTCCGATGTTTCGAATTAAGCAAAATTTGGTTTTACTCGTATCCATTTTACAGACTTTGATAATAATCTTACGCCACGGGAAGAATTTTTTTATTCATGCACAGGGTTGTAGAAAAAAAATCTAAGACTTTGGGCAAACGAAATCAAACTTTACTAAGTACAATTTACTTTTATATTCGCAAATTCATCCCAATTTTTTCTTTTGCATTCTTCTCCGAATTTGTTTTCGCCAAACGAGACACATTGAATCCACGTAGGTATAAATGCGCCCACTAATTAAGCAAAGTATCTGCTTCTAATTATAGCGTTTCCTTAATCTCCTGGGGGACTAATCTAGATGACCCGTTTCGAATCCAGCTTGATACGGATCGAGGAAGATTACAATTTATAAGATCGCGCGGATTACAGGGTCGCGTTTACACGCTGTAACCAGAGGTGGAATAACATTTCAGTTTTGCGTTCTCCCGCGACGGAAGGATAAAAATAATCGTTACGGCTTACAGTGATTTCTAATTGCCAACGGGGACGATGTCCTGGCGCGATGCTCGCCGTGGCGGTTAAGATAAACCGGGGCTCGCGTCGCCGGAACCGGCGGGGGCTCCATTTAAATTCAATTATACAGGTGTTGCGGCCCGGTACGTAAAAATCTACATTAAACGCGGCATAAATTACAAAATGGTGGCGCACTGCCCCCAGAAAAATATGAATAACGAGAAACGCGAAGTTCGCGGGGCGGTGAACAACGAGCTTGGTGCACTTTACGGGCAGTAACTAACTTGTGACATTTATTTCAACGGGGTGTACAACGGCTTCATCCGTCCTTTACGGCGCTCGTTGCGCGTTTGCTATTTTTTGTGTTCCTCCCCCACGGTTGGACTCTCGTTTTCCGTCGCGAGCGTATTGCAAATACGGGGTATTTCGTCATGTGAGTTAATATTTTCGTCTATTATTATTCATTTTTGAAATATTTTTTATCACATATATTAATTTACTAAAACCAATGCCGTATTTCACTCGATGTGAATAGGGGCCAACTACAAGTATAAACTCTCACAAGTTAAAATATACTCTGTATATTTATTCTTCTCCAAATAATGTTCGCTTCGGAAAGATAGCTTTTGGTTACTTTCTCTGGCGATATATTCGCGGCTATTAACGAATCCGACATACCTCGCGTGCCGTGCCACGAAAATAAGCGGTGTTAAACGAGATACTTCCCGAACGAATTCTCCAATTAAAACGTTTACGGGCCATCTATACGCTCGACATTTTATTACCGTTCCGCGAAGTGAATTTCAAGACGTTACGATTAAGGCAGATTGGCGTGTAAAGGCTTGTTAGAGCGATGCAACTGCTCGGTTAGGAAATGATTTAACACTTTGTGCGTCGCGTGAGTCGTGTGGAACTGCAGTGTGACGCGGTGATAGTTAAAATGCAACCAAAAGGAAAGTTCTTCTGAAAGAGTGAATCTTAAATATAGTTTTCGATCGTCTATTAATTGCTGCTACGTCCTGTATAAAAACCTATATCTCCTGAATAAAACAAAATAAATAACATGTTCTAAAAATTCCAAAGAAAAATATTATTCATTCACTGATATATGAGATATTTACTAGTACAAACTCCTTAACTCTCGTTAAAGTAAAATGAAGTTAACAGGTTTAATAAATAAAAGGGGAAGAAGTTACTAAAATAACAACGCAGAATAAAAATTGCAAGAAGTTACGTGTATTTTTAAACGTCTGTGGCGCCACAAACTCCATCTGACTTACGGAAGGTTAACCGACTAATCGAATCAAGGTACACCGACGTAGAATTAGACTCTGCGTTTGGTATCGGATGGTACAAACTTCGCCTGTCTTTGTTAATTTCACCAATCAAGGCGGGACAATGGATCGACTGTACCCGATGGCACAAATACGTACAATGGGGTGTCTCAACAAGTTTGTCGACGAAATTCTGTTACGTTGTTTGACAATCTGCCTTTTGTGCTCCCTGCGCGCGGAGCCGACGATTAGCGCAGCCATTCAAACGAAAACGGGGACGTGTGAATATTGAGTGGCTAAAAAATCACCCTGCTTAGACGCGAAATCTGCGAAACAAAAACTAAGCTCAGAGGCTTTTAATCTTCGATTTTTAGAATAATACCGAAACTTTTCAAACCAACGCCTGGTAGTTCTGTTATTTAAAATACCTTTAGCGAAAACAGTATTATTATAATTAATCCCGTAGTATATGAGTGAATTATTCTCTAAAATGATTTTTGTGCATATTTAAAATATATGCGTTTCAAATAAAACGAACACGCCGCCATCTGCAAAGTAGAACTGAACCCACGGAGGCAGAAAATTTGCAAGGACTTAACGCAACAGATTTAAATTTAAACTCGTTCGAGAATTGGATTATTCGGTGTAACGGGTTCGAAATATTTCGGTTTGCCAACGAAATCGGTCGGTTATATCGAACATCGCGTGCCATAAAAAGCACCGGAAGCGAGGATTGACATTCATTAACCGCGTCCCAATAAGCGGATACCGGACCGCATATTTGTATCGATATGATACTCATCGCGTCGGCATCGTTCGCTAATGATACAGGATCGATCCGCGTCGGGTGCTCCATCATCGTCGAGCGGGAATTTCGATTGTTTCCCGCGGCGTTTATACTTATCCGCGGAGCGTGCTGCGTTCCCCTAAATAGACGAGCTAGACACGAAACCGTGCGCGCGTAATTAATTACCGGCTAACGTGTGCGCGTGCACGCGAACGTTTTGTAACTTGTCCCGCGCAGAAATATACTTCCCCGGCGATGAGATGAATCCTGGAAACTTTACGCTCCTAGGCGACACGTATTTCGGAGAGCCCCCGGAAACTGGACGATTCCGCTGGATAGTCAGCAACGTTGCTGAATCGCGCATTGTTCGCCGCGATTGCATCCTGCGTGGAAACTTCTCCCTCGGCGGCGTGTGCCTTCTCTCGTTAATTAATGCCGTCTACCTTGTTCGTAGTGTTAGAAATATTATTGAGTCGAGTCTAACCGGTAGTAGCTTGTTCCTAAATTTTATTACGACCTTGCATTAATAATTGATAGCCCTAAAAAATTTGTTATATAGAGTAATCTTTCCATTAATCGAACTATTATTTAAATTAATATATTTTCATCAATGAAAATGACTATTCTAAACTATAACTTCTTGAAAATGACGCTTTAAAAAAAATGAGCCAGCAACAAAAACGTGAATGCCCGACCCGGAGCTACGCGTACGACAGTCAAACGCATACCAGTTAATACAGTCCGCAAATAGAAGACGGTCTTGCACGATCGATTATGCATAACGGTGAAATGCCAGTTGCATTCTAATCGCGGTGCAGCATCAACCGTCGCGGCTTGTCGTCTACAAAGTAGTTCAAGTTAAGCACTCGAATCCTTCCGGTGATCGTGAGTGGTCGACGCCGTTCCGAACAAAGCGACCTAGAGCACGTCCAACGAAAGAAAAGCGACGCGCGAGAAGGGAATGGAAAAATAGGAAACCGTACAGTATACTTGGAGAACGTGTCCGAACTTTCATCATTCGCGCTTGTGTTTCGTTCGTTGAGATTTATAAATCTCTATTACCGCGGCTAGAACCGCGGTTTAACCAGCGTCGGGGCTAATGCTACTCTATTGCCGGCATTAGAGTTATAAATCCGCTGTCCCCTACAAAAGGTAGTCGTAGTCCACGCAGGATTATCTCTTAATCATGCGATACGAACGAATTTAAGGCTGAAATCTGAATAAGCCCTTATTATAATACCGTCTTTTTACGACCCGCCGAGAAACGGAAGTCGCCGGAAGTTGCGCGTGCAACGGATTTTGCTCGCGATCCTTTTAATCGGTGTGAATGAGTTTCGCGGAGGCCGAGCGTGACCGAAGTATTTTGAACACTGGGATTTCAGAATAAGCAAACGTAACGATATCGTGCGGTATTTTACTTTGAATATCATCGTGAAGTGGATTGAGAAAATACTAAGACGCAGGGTTTCTTATTTATATTTTCTGAAAATCAGTGTCGAGCACTGTAAATCTTTGCATGTACTTTTACTAATACTTCAAAACAGTATTTTTATAATTAGTTTTAAATGTTACTCAAAAGAACCTACAGTAGTGACTCTTAAAATGAATTCAAGATGTGATTCGTAAGTTGAACATTTCTATCCCTCCCAGCGAAGCGTGAAAGTTATTTGAAGAACGATATGTTTTCGAACGTTTTCGATCGTCTATTTGCAATCTTCTCTAGTTTTAAGAAAATTGCATTTGTCAAAGTCTCCGAAAACTGATTTTGTGCACAGCCGCCGCAGGAAGGAAGCAACGAAAATAAAAAGAAGATCCGGACAGGAGGTAACTAGTTCTCGAAGGACAATCTGCGCATGAAATGGACGTTAATTAAGGGAGAGCCAAGGCGGCAACGCGGCTAAGACGCACGTCTCCGTTTCGCATTCGTCGTCGTCGTCGAGCAGCTGCGAACAGCCAACACACCCCTGAGTTCGCGTCGTTGTCTTCGTGGTTCCGTGGCGGCGTTGCTTGGTTACTTTCTTTATCGCGGCGGTGCCTTTGCGACCCGCGGTTCGTTATACCGGCGCGGAACGAGCCGGAATAATAATATAAAAGTACCGGAGTACGGATTCCTGGGGTGGCCGCGTGCGGTGCGCCGATGCCGTACGAGCCGAGGGGAAACGAGCAACGACGATAATTGCTTTGATTCATGCAACTATGCGGCCGTTTCCGATGCGTTCGTATATCGGGATGCGGTGAATACAGTACCGTACAAAAGTCTTTTCGGACCACCTGCCACGGAATCAAATTGCTTCAGGAACGCTCGAGAATTCGAAAGAGTCCAAAAAGGTAATTGCGCCCCCGCCCTATCTATTTTATAACTATTGAGAAACGTAGTAATTCAACAAAGTAATTAATGTAGAGGTTTATAGAGTGACACTGGAATCTGGGAACAGACTGTAACTCCCTTCTAAACAAAAATACGAAGGATAGGAAAAGAAGTCGACGACACAATTGTGTCGTTTGATGGAACAACATATGAAAGTGTTAAGGCACGACCATTGAAGATGCAATACTTCACGAGTTATTTTATGCTTCATGGTAATTACTTGATCTCAGTAGGTATCCGAACGTTCCATTCTAACAGACAAATTATCCTCATAATCCTACTCTTAATTCATCCCAACAGTGGCGGTACTCTAAAACAATTCAGCTATTTATGACAACAAAAAGTTATTAATCGACTAACCAGGAATGTTGCAAAATCTGGTTAATACCAACTTTGACCATTATCTTCTCACAATCACGCTCCTAAAAGAGAGACACTATTGTACATAGTAAAAGGACAATTTTGCGAACCAAATCCGCAATGTTTTGCAAAAACACATTTAATTCAACATAAGGTCGACTCGCCAACGTTGTCCAAAGCTTTTTACACAACATTGTGACCGCAGCAGCTTCGTGCTACGGTACGAACGGCGTAGAGCTGATCACGATATCAACATTCTCTTCCCCGTAATGTTCTTCCCTCGACACGGAGATTCTAATATCAGGGATTACCATATCGCGCTACGCAAACGCAGACTGAATTTTCTGTTCGTCCCACATTTTTCCCCCTTTAATTTTAATACCGCCCGGGCTCCGTCGAATTTACGCCAAACACGATCGTTATAGGAAGCGGCAGGATAATCGTTGCAGATAACCATATTCCGGTTTTGCGGCTAATTGAACCTCTGATTGATGTATTACCTTCCGGACGAATCGGCGCGTACGCAGCTCGATTACCATTTAATCAGTTTCGCTGGCGGGACGAGCCGTTGTCTGCGCCCAAGCATTTTTAACAATTCGCGAGCTACGCGTAGAGCCTGAGCCGCGTTTATGAAGAAGACGCTTCATTGGCATCAGTTTATTCGCTCTAGAAATAATATTGCCAATTTTCTTTGATCACGACAAAGAACTCGATGGAAACCGAACACTAATTGACGCCACGGTCCGATGAGCAAACGTTTGACGCAAAGCTACGTTTTCCCAGCACCGAACGTTGAAAGAGGCCAAGTCGATCTGTAAGGTGGCAGCCATTTCGAAACGTTAAGGGCATCTCGTTTATGGGACTGTATGGATTTTCTATCACAGAGACTGGTAATTATGGCTCACGAAGTTTTGCCAAATAGCCAGACGATTATTTTAGTTATTTATTATGCCAGTGTTCGCGTCACCATTCAAAAGTAGATCAGTCACTACTCGGGAGGGTGCACTTGGGGCGATTAGAGTGGAGGAGGGCGCATTTAGCGTGACTGAGTGCAAGAAAAAAGTAAGATGAAGGGTGCAGACGCGGTAGAATATGTATAAAAGGTTTTTGTAAACGAATAAAATAAAAGGTGAGAAACTAAAGGCACAGTGTGGTTGATGTTTATCTCAACCCAACTTCATTGTTAATTAAAAATTATACAATTTGCAATCCCTGAGCACCCCTTAACTATCTCTTAACTTCGCACCATACCTAAAGCTTCTTTTGCTTATGTGTGGTCCAGATAACCGAATATAACATTGGATTCACGATTGGAATTAATATCCCTTAACTTTCTCTAAACTTTGTGCCATACCTAAAGCTTCTTTTGCTTGCGTGTGGTCCAGATAGCCGAATATAACGTTGGATTCACGGCTGGGACGAATTTTGTCTGCGAACCGACGTGACTGGAAAGCAATACAACGCGAGTCCAAGTTTCATTCGACTTAAATTTTAGTTGGTATCGGTTCAGGGATGTCAATTACCGCAAAGCCCTATAGACCATAATTTTACACTACGAGGCGGCATTTACAGGCTCATCCCTGATGGGTAAAATATGACTTATCGATAAGGGAAGATTCTAGGAGTTAAAGAACCCACTGTTCTACGTGCTGCGCACATGAAGGGAGAGAAAAGTTTAAGAGACACTCGAAAAGAAATATCATCTTTAGTAAAAGAGCAAAAAATTCTTGATTGGAGATAAACTACTTGTATACAAGATCATTCTTAAACCTGGCTGTACCATATTATGTCAGCAACTATACTATGCTATGTTATTACTTCATAATAAGAAAACAAAGAAAAAGTCCTATCACTTTTTAAAACGAATATGATTTAGAATCGTTAAACATTTCGTAACGAGAGTTCACGCGACCGATGCTGTATTTTCTTACTTTTCTCCATAGAATCTGACTGATTCGTAGGACGCAACAAATTTCGAAAGTAGAATGCACGATGCATCGTCGACGGAGTAACGGGGGTGCTTGGGAAATCTTGGCGATGCTTTCTCCGGACTGTTGCAGAGAAAATCGTTTCCATTTTGTTAGAACGCCAAGGCATTGGTATTGTTTCCAACAAATCCTTGAAGTTGCTGACATTCTCTACTTCTGGAAGTAATAAAGTACTGTGCATTGCTGGTAAGTTGGCAATCGAGCGGGCAGAGGGGCGAAAGGAGCAAGTCGCTACAATCTTCGATTAGTGGATGTGACCGAACATGTGAGGAATGTTTTCCCAAAGTTTGCCCGCACCTTTCAGTTACACCCTGTATATGAAATCTGATCAAAAAGTTCGGGGACTTCATGTACAAATCATTCATTATTAATCTTAACAACAATCACGTACAATCCGAAGTACCCCTTTTTTCTACACCTTCGAAATTTGTTTCCAGTCTTCGAAAGTGTACGTTGTCCTGAAATGTCCGTTTGACATAATTAAAAAGGAATGCATTTTAGCTTCATATATTATTATTTCCTATCGCGATTTACGATGTCCCCGAACTTTTTGATGAGACCTTGTACAATAATGTGGACGCGTCGAACGAATGCTGTTTCTTTGTCGTGTTACTAAATATTCGACGTCCTTAATAAGTCATTTTGGGTGGGTCGACGTCAAACCGTCTGTATTGACCTGTCTTTGGTGTCTGCGAGCAGTAACAACTGCCCTAGATAACTAAATCGTCTGCCAAACGGATCAATTCCGGTTCTTCCAAGACGAAAACCTCAACGTCAAACTCTATTGCACCGATCGAGAAACCTTCACCAAGCCTCTGCCTTCTAACGAAGTTCGACAGTGAAACTATTGCGTTAGATCGTTGCAAATGAAACAACCGTTTTAGACAATTTAAAATTCCCCGCCTCTATAACTTTACTTTTCCATTGATCCTTCGTACGAGCAGAGTGCTCTAACAACTTGAGTGGCTTAAACAATTAAATAAATAAATAAACTTTCCACTACGATTTAATCCTTTTGGTTCCCGCGTAAGGTCCCCAAGCAGGATGAAAAAACTGCAAGTGGCATTGTCGCTCCACTCGTGATGCTTATTTCGCAGCCACTCTCGCGAAGCGTCTCTGGAGCACCTCGGCGCGTAGAAGAGCCGCGCATTCAATCTGAACGCGCGACCCATCCCTTCGGGGTTGGAACACGGACGAACGACCGGCGGGAACGTGTGCGCCGCGAGAAGTGTCTTCCCGAGCAGCCGCCCAAGAAGGGCCTCCGCACTTTGCATTTTTATTGGCACATTACGGTTACCGAGCGGCCCGGTGCCCCTGGAAGCAAGCGTCAAAACTATCTTCCGGTTCGCGCTCGCGCGAACGTGCTGCTCAGAGCCGCGAAACGATTCCCGGGGCACACCCCAAGTCTTATTGGAAATTTAACCGATAACCGGTACTCCATTAAGGGCGAGCGGCGTGCGCCGGGAAATCGCGCGGGTTCCTGCATTCGATGCACGAATTAATGGATCGACATGCTTCCGCACGTCTGACGGATTCGGTTACCTGTAGATTGTCGAGGAGCAGGCGAGATGGGAAAATGGATTCGATAGGTTGCACGGTAATTAGAACTTGCGAGACGTCTTCGTTGGAAGGCGTACGAAAAATGGAGACAAAGAGGATTTGTGTGTTCGAGTTAATGGAAAACACGAGACACGGCTCTACTAGCAAAATGGCCTTCCAGAACCCAATTAATTTTCATCCATTTATAGTTCCAAATTCTTTCAAATATTCGTCTCCGACGGTAAAGTCTGCCAGGGTTTTGCTGATGAGTCTAATTAGCAGACTCCAAAGGAAACGCTCAATTGCTTTTATTTCCCTCCCTTCCCGCCACCCAACAGATTACATTGTCCCCTGGAAGTTTGGCCTGGTTCGGATACCAGTGTCACCAAGCACCTAATCCGGGCGAAAGAAGTCATCTCTTCATGCTGATCCCTTTGAGGAGACTATATTGCGCTTGTAACTTTCGGAAACGGATCATCCGTACCTGCACGGCTATCTGCTGCGGTGTCCTAATTCCCCTTCTTTTTCCATTTAGCGATTAAGCGGCGCAGCAGCTCGTAAAAAATCACGGTATCGCGAATGAAACACAAGATTCTTATTTACCGTACGATACGGACATCGGCTCCGCAGACATTTCATTAAGGTGCTCATCATTCGTTCCGCGGATGTTCGTTCTCGCATTTATAGCCCTAGCGGACGCAAGTAATTTCGATTACGCTACAGAACACGGCGGGGTTAACAGAGAGAGTGAGAGAGAAAGGCGGGAGATACTTGCTCTTTGCGCGACTTGACGAGTAATTTTGCCGTCACAACTTACGGGACACTATAACGCGGGCTTTGTTCACGAAGGATTAATTATACCCGGCCTCGTATCACGTCCAGGTGGATGTCCGACGCGTCTGTAAATGACAGCCATCGTATTCTCATTTCGCGGACCTAACGATGCCAGCCGCAGAATCAACGTTTCGGCGGGGAGCGTGCACACGTTAAATGGAAATTCGTTCGCGTTTAATTCGACCCCCCCCCCCCCTCGATTATCGAAATTTAACGATCGGACGATCGCAACTTTCAACCCGGCAATGACCGTTCGTCGAAAATGTTTTTTTTCCATGTTGCGATTCGATTTGCGGGAAATGAAAATTTGATTAGAATTCGACAGGGGAAGGCGACGGGTCGATGGGCAAATAGATTAAACGGAAATTAAATAATTTCTTAATTTTTCCAGCGCTGGGAGCCCCATCGGAACGGTACGATTGTCGCGCGCTTTAAATCCTTTTATGCTCTAAATGCGTCGGAAGGTTTCGAATTCATTTTACGCAATATGGATAGTTCCCACCCCTTCACGAATTAATTTCTGTCGATCCCCGTTTCGTAAAGCGGGAATTCACAGTGCGGGAACTGTGTGAGTAAATCTAAAATTTGAACTGTAACACTGTTGTCGCTTTTAAAATGGCGTCAACCCATTTTACATACGAGAAGCGTATGTATGGGAATAGGTGGTCGGTCGAGTACTTGAGTACGGAAGTCTCGCTTGGTCGTGTTCAATATTTATTTTAATTGATTTAAATAAATCAATTAAAAAATATTACAGCTATCGAAGATTAAGTTAAAAGCCCTGAAATGCACCGACATTTGTTGAATCTTAGATCGGATCTACGCTTCCGTTTAGGGCATTTCGATCAACGGTTCCACACTACTTGGTTATTCCACCTTTATGCATAAACGCCTCGGATTTACTATATATTTTCCAAGAGTTCCAAAGAGATAGTTGACAACAGACGTCTGTTTTGCGCATAAACGTTACCACCGTACCAACAGCGTGCAAATTCTTTGTTACCCCACAGGTCAAAGTCTCGGGGAAGGTATAATACATTTCCATATGTAAGACAACGTCCTTCGGGTCTGGATATAACTGTCCATCGCGTGACATGTGCGTCGTAGATAGCGCAGCGAGAAGAGGAATGGAGAGTCGACAGGGTCTAGCCGAATGCAATGCGATGCCTATCGATCGGCCGCTATGTGCGAAATAACTCAAATAACACACTCGTCGATGTGTGTACACCCACGTCCGCCGCCACCCTTCGGAAATGCTCTTTCTTGCGGGCTCAAATATTCCAGGAGGCAAGGAAGACTGGCGAACGGCGGGGGTGTTAGGAGGAACGAGGGATGAAGTTACATACGCGTTCGACGCGCGAGTTAGATTTTTATCCGGGGACCAGCGATCGTCTCATTGATGAATACGCAGTTTCCATGAATACCGTATGAGATTTGTCAAGACATGTATCTTCGGTAACGGCGCGACACTCGATACGAGCCCCGGAGATCCAACGTCGAGCCGTTTCGTCTTTCGCGAGGGGATTTGCAGCCCAGCCTCTCGATGGTTGCTGCGTGTGCGGCGAAAACTTGATCGTCGCGTATTATTTATGACTTACGAGAACGAAACGAGAGAATAATGGCTGGCTTTAAGAAGAACGCGACGAAGTGGGTTGTTCGGCTTGACTCGTTCCTCGCGGCGCGCGTTCCGTTCCGGCATATGCCTTTGTTCGATTATCCGAGTCCATCTCTCGAACGTACCGTTCGGTATCGAAGGAAGAAATTAATGCCCCTTTGTGCTGCGTGATTCTTTTCTCGATCCACGAAGCACGGAAACGGTGTTAGTTTCCCAATATCCTTACGATTACTTTTTGTTTTAGTTGTAATTCTAGCGCAGCGAGACTTTAAAGCACAGAACAGGCTTGTTTTAATATCACGTGAATAGGGAACAGATGGAAACGAAAAATATATTCGTAGTGGACGTTTTTAAATTTTAAAAAGCACCTTCGGAGATGAGCAAAAGTCAGAGTAGAAACGTCGATGCTTTATAAATGTTTCAAATCAACTGCATATCTAGCTTGTCTATGGAGAACTGGCCATTCATACTCTGGTGTTTCGTTCATGGAATACGCCTTAGGTACAAGACTCTCCAAATGTGCAATTACTTAACCAATTTCGTACAATCTTTAAATAAGATCTCGAGGAAATATTATCTACAAAATTGGAAGAGCAGGAGAAAGGTAGATATTATCGAATCAAAATTTTTGGAACTGAAGAGATTCCATCATTGAACGCTAAGATAGCAATTTTAGAAAAAGAGGTTTACATCCTCGAATCTTCTCCACCGAAACCCACTCAAGAAGAGGACATCAATGAAATTAATGAAAGTAATAGTAGAGTATGTAATATGTGGCGACATAACAGGATGTCTATTTTGTTAAAAAATTATTTCATCTTCAGAATACGAAATTTTTCCCCCGTTTCGGACAAATGGCGTTATAGAATGTCTTTATACATATGCTGATTCATAATACCATCAATATGATGAATCGCACCTGTTCCATAAAATGTCATACGCCCCTTTATCATGATAGAGTCTCCACTATCTCTGAATGTTTTCTTTACATACAGAAACTTGAGACTTCCATCTTCTCTTTTCTCGACAGAAACACTTTTCACGTCACACGTTACAACTACATATACATATAAAACTGCACTTTGACTGCTCTGAAAATGATTGACGTTTCGCTCATGTATTAAATAAAAAATCAGAACAAACTTAGCATCAAAGAATATAGGTGGCCCAGTAGAGAAATTTGAATTAAGTATTAAACATTCGAATATATTTCAAGTGCTGTAAACGTATCTTTCATTTTCAACGGACCTACTTTGTAACTATGAGTAATAAAGTACGCTTCTACGAAACCGGAAGAATATTTGTTTCTTTGGTTCTTTGCCACATTGAACATTAACCGAAGAATTCATCGTGATTTACATCTTGGCATGTCACGCAAAAACTAACCCCCGCTCAACAGCCATTGCATATTGCAACGTACTGTAAAATAGTTTACGGACTCGTGTAATACATCATAATGGTAAAAACTCGCCACGGTAACCATCGGTCACGAGTGACACGGTCTCTGTCGCGAACAGAGTTGTAAAAATACATTTACTTATCGATTATATGAACATTAACTCTGCAGTGGTCGCGTGACATTTAGTGACACAATTAGTCGCGCGGATGAAAATACTCAATCACTCGGGTCTCATTTATTTATTTTACGAAAACGTGTTTCGCGATATGGATACACGATTTCATCTTTCCCCTCTAAAAGACTTCACGCTTACGTTTGATGTTACATTTGATGGTAGTAGATAAAAACAGAACGATTCGGAAAGAGGCTCGATAGAAACTTTGCACCCGCTGTTAAATTTACTCTCAGTGGCCTGGATCTTCCAACCTGAGAGTCTAAAAAGGTCAATTTAAGTTTTGACATATTCATCTTCAAACACTTTTGTACTCGTCTGAAATTGTCCTAAACTGTAACTTAATATAGGTCTAATATAGGTATTAAAATTCTGATATGTCCAAACGTGTACGTCTACAGTTTACTCGTATTCATACAATGCTGATTCGCTACAAAATGAAAAGAAACTTGTGTTTTTATTTTCGTCGGATGACAAGTTTTCTTCCTAATTTATTCAAACATAAACCCTCAAATATCTCAATGTACGAAGAGATGGACTCGTACCAAAGACAACGGCTCAATTCGTAAGAAACAAATTCTTTTCCATTTATAGCGAATCCCCATTATAATGTACGAATACGAGTGGGAGTAACTGTATCTGAAATTGCTTTCGCTTACAAGACCGAAGAAACAAACGACACAATAAAGATCGTCATCGAAGAGAAAGGAAGAGAAACATATTATATTTTTCCCCCCATACGGAAGGTTGAGTAATTCTTGTACGAGGAAGACGAAATTCATATTTGGTTAAGCGTAGAAATTCTCGCTGGCAAGATCGACAATCGTCGTTAGGGTTAAATTGCGCGAGTGCGAAATCGGAGACGTTACGTGTCGGGTTTTCCGTTTCTCCGCGGATCGTGTCGTCTCATTTTCGAAGAGCTCTTCCCCGTCGACTTCCCGGGAGAAGTTTACCGCGTCGAAGCCCGTTATAAAAGCCGTCGGACCGATATTCATTTTATCGCGACGCTGTCATCGGCGAATTACCACGTAAACCGACCGGCCGGCCAGCGTTCGAGTGGATATTACGTTGGATCTGCAATAACTGTAAGCGTTTCGGGATTTATATCGTTTCATCCTCGTGTAACCACCATATTGGCCGCTGCTCGAGAGCTGCTAAGCCCCTTACCATTCGCCCCGCGCCGGACAATATCCGGCTAACTTATATTCGAAATGTTGCAGCGCGCTGTTACCCTCTCTCCTTCGCCGCCATTGGCCGTGCTCTGCTCGCGAGCCCGCGAGCTCCGCCGATGCACTGGAAATATTATAACCGGTTCCCACTTTTCTCTCATTCAATATCAGACTCGTTATTTATGACGTCTATTATCCGGCGAGAAATACGACAGAAGCCACCGCTCGTCGCGGCAGATTACGAGCCTCGTGAAGCCGATTCGCGTCGCGCGCGCGCTTCGACGACCGTACGCGTCGTACCCCGGGAGAATACAACAAATAATAATCTCTGTTTAGAAAGAAAGACCGAAGAGAAAACGTCCTTACGATCAAATATATTTTGGAGTCGAGAAGAGTCGTTTGATCACCTCTCTTCTGCGATTCGAAATTATGAGACAATCCGAGTTTTACCCTCTTGGCGTGGTGGTTGCAAAGACGTAGAAAACATGAGAGTTTATAACAACTCGCCCAGATATTAGAAACGTGACTCTATTTAGAAAGGAAGACTTAAAATATATTTTTTACCTCGAATAATATTTAATTTGTGAATTTACAAAAAAATACGAAGTTGTAAAATGCTAAAACTTGACGTTTTTCCTTTTCCCCGTGGGCCCTTCATATACTATAATCAATGCGCTGAAATTGCGTGCTTCTTCGAGATGCTATAAAAACGAACTATCAAACAGAAGATGTTAGTACTTTTTCTACTCTTTAATTACAGTTGTGCAGTCCCAGGGACCGCACTATTATTTCTTTCTCACACTCCTTCGAGTCATTTAACTTTAACGAGCTGTACTTTTCAGTACCTTCCTAAATCCCGGTCGGCTTTCTGTATGTAAAGTAAGCACTCCTTGCAACGACGTTTTTCGTGTAATTTTCATACACGGCGGTCCCTGGGAAAGCACGACTTCATTAACCTCTGTAATTTTCGAGTGCGCGCATATACAATACGCTGGACGCTTCTTGCGATAAAACGCTCGCTGGACCGAATACTTCTTTGCATTCCATCGTGTAGTAAATTATTTATATATTCCGGCGAAATAACCGTACATAATTCTGACTTGTACATACGTGTTCAAAATATTCATACGGTGATATTGGATGCATTCAACATTTTGCCCGAATCTGTACGAAAAACTGTAGCGCGCGATAAATGATTTTTCTAACATAAAACTCGTGTTAACGAAAAGAGGAAGACGAGTTAATTGAATTATAAGTTCAAAGGGCAAATCTAAGAACGTATAGAAGTACCGAAAAGCGATTGCAAGTAAAATCAGGTTGCTTGTGTCTTAATTGCAGAGCGTCAAGTGAGATCATTGACGAGGAGGAAACTACCGTATCTACTTAATTTATCCGGTAAAAACATAATTCATAATATTACTCGCTCGAGGCGTCACAGAATACGTTAAGTATGCAAAACACGATGTGGACTCTTTCACCGATCCTAGATCCAATAGAAAGATATCTTCCAGACTGTATTGTACCTTAAGCATGATAGTGGTTTTGGTGTTAACAGTGTAGAGGATAATACGTAGTGAAAGTGAAAGGAATATTGCGAAAAGAACAATATTTGAATATTTTAAAAGAGAACGCTATTTCATCAGGGTAGAGGCTTAGTGGAAATAATTTTGCATTCACGTAGAACAATGATCCAAGACAATTTGTACGAACTGTTTGAACCAACTAGAACACAATACCGAAATAAAAATTAAGAAACAGTTCCCAAATAAAATATAATCCCAATCCTAAAAAAAGTCCAAAAATTCTGCAATTTAATTTACATGTATAGTTCATCTGAATTTTCTAGGAGTCGAGATATTGAGGGACGGAGGCGTAGAAGCGGAAGAACGCGGAAGATGAAAACGAGGCTAAATTCGAAGCAGGTGATCGCGATATTCCGCTCGATCTGCGGGGGAAAATCGCGGTTCCTTTCGGAAAGCAATGCGACCAGGATGGCGAGAACGGTAGTTAGGGTGAAAAGGGCCGACGGAACGGTCGTTGAATCGCGGCCAGATCGGGTGGGGTAGCAGAGTTTCAGAGACGACTGCTTTTCGGTCGTCTGCCAGAGCTTTTCGACGCTGGCTGTCTTCCTCTTCCACTTTCCAGCTAGCGTTTTCGCCCGTTCCTTCGTCCTCCGCCTCCTCGTTGCAACTATTCCTGCAAGCCTCTCCTCTACACGAGAGGGCTTCATCCCTTTTGTCGCTTCTGTCCGCCTCCTAACGAAACGATAAATTTCCTGGCTTTAAATCCCGGTCGCGGCGCAACCACGACCACGACCACGACCACGACCACGATCACGATCACGGCCGCGGCCATCGAACGTTTCTATAATACACCGTGCGTGTACACGCCTCGGGTACGGCTTGTACTGACTTCGCGTGCCCTTGTTTACCAGCCTGACGACATATTTATGAGGTTTGCCAACCATCCCCCTCCCCGATCCAATCTCGATATTCGCATCACCTACCCCTTCTCGCACTCGCACCCCTGCTTTTACTATGTACTTTCCTTCCAACCCGTTTTTACTTCCCCCATGTAACTTGTCCCTATTCCACGAACAACCCCCCTCCTCCTTGTACTTTCGCTCGCACATTTTCATGCCATCCGTGACTTAAGGTCCATGGTCGATCGGTGCTGTAGTTCTACACGGTGTACAAGGAAAATCGAGTAATCCGATTACTCGACCCCGATTCGATCCCTTCGGAGAGATTCTGTTTCTCTAAGGCTGCGGTCGTGGCACGTAATAGCGTTAACTTTGGTCGAGATTAATATAAAATGGATATCGAACAATTAATTCAACTCTTTTCAGTTTTTAGTCACCTCTGAAGCTACAACTATATTTTTCTCTGACTCTTAACAAGAAAAGAAGAGTTATTGAAAAACTGCATCGAGACATACCCAAGATGTCCCATTTAAATCAACACTGCTGATGATAAAAGATGTTTCTATATATTTTCTCTATATTTAATAAAATATAAACTCTATATTTTCTAATGTATTTTCAATACTCGAGATGCACTGAAAGTTTCTCTTTACTAAAGGGTGCTGTGAGAAGGTGAAATTTATAAACCAATGATTTACCCAATATTACTCTGTCAAGTGCGATTTACACGAATAAGGGGTTTTCTAATAAATAGAATTGCTTGTCGATATGCATAATGCAGATAGATCAGTGAAATCCGTTATTACGTGTTGCTACGATTAAACGTACAATCGCTCTAAATCACTCGTACTTGCTCTGTAATCGCGGCCTAAGCTTTATATCCCGGAATGGTTGCAACCCACAGTCGGTTCGGCTTGACAACCATTCCCGACCATGGTCGTGCACAAAACAGAATTCGAAATACAGACGCGAGAGTGAAACCAATTTCTGGTAACTGAAGTGGTAACAGAATTGGCCTACGAAATCATTGGATCAGGATTTAAACAGTTCTGTTTGTCAGACCAGACAGCCCCAATTGACCTTTCTAAATTCGACGAATTCTTTTGTACAAAATCGCATATTAAATTCACTGCCTGCGTTGTGTTTTTGCGAATTCGAGAAAGGATTAGTAAATTAATGCGTTACGTTCTGCGTTCGTGCCTACCCTTAAAGCTAAATTTATCGGGCACCGTCTCGTTAGGGGCTCCTCCTCAACGACGTGGACCACGTTGGGGCGGATCTCCTTCGTATATACAGGTGCTCCTGTTCCGGACCCGATAAGAAGACACGTCGTTGAATTAATTCCGACCAGCGGTAATTGGCTAATTAAGTTTTTCGGCACACACATGCTCCCGCTAAAAATACATTCGTTCTAATCGGGCGTTCGAGTCTAGATTAATCTTACGAACAATATCGTTCGATTCTTGTGAACATATTTTTTAATTTCTTGCATTTCTAACTAATGAATGGATTTAAATTTCAATTACACTTAGAAAAGATAATATGATTCACAAAATATACAAGATATTTTTGACTGAATTATTCTCGAAAGTTTGATTTATTTTAATTCATTTTAGAAGAAGAATGAATTGAATATATTCAAGATATCTATGCGTAACAAAATCTTATACGAAGATAAGGAAAAACAGGAGATCTCGTTCCGTATCTGACAAATATTTCTTTCTTCGGAGGGTCAATGAGGTCCACAAGGGCGCGCGGAAATTCTTTTCGACCGGCGTTCCAGTTCACGGTTATCGATCATCCTCGCAGGAAAACCGACGTCGTCCGGGACGGAAAGTTTATTATGGAACCATAAATGGGATAGGCCGTATCAGCGCGTCCCTTTGTGCGCGTCACGCCAGGAATGGACTATCATCAGCGGTGGAACGATTCGTAATCCCGGTCACGAACGCCGACGTTCCTTCCCTGACGGAGGGGAATCGACGCGATGCGATCGATCGCGCCGCGCGAAATTTACAAACGACACCGCTCGATCTTCCTGATCGCCGCGAGCCCATTCCACGCAAAATCGATCGCTTTTTGCGGTCGATATTATAATCCAGGAGCTCACTACACAAATTTTAACATCTCTCTATTAAAGAAAACTTTTTACCTTAATAAGAATATATATATATTTATAGATTCATCAAATTAATAGTTGATTTACAATAATACAACTCCAATTAATATATATTAAATTTATTATCTTTATATTGATAATATCTATTATATAAATATTTATATATCCAGTCTGTTTTCGCTTCAATTGATAAAAATTTAAAAATGCAACGTCTTGTACTTCTCAAATAAATTCGAAACCAGTAAAATACTGACTTAAATCTCCGCAATTTTGCGAACACTGCATCATATTTCAATTTCGATGGAATCATCGACGTCGACAGCGAAACGTGATCGATTTGGCGTAGAATGACCCCACTGTAATTGCACGATGATCAAACGACGAGCGGAAACATCGCTTCAGACTGGGACAGAGTTGGCAAACGGCACGGGAAGCATCTCGGAAACCGGAGAGATTACGTCTTTCCTTCAGCGGTATTTCTTTGTCGCGCATAAAACCAGCGCACTCGTAGAAACACGTTTCCTTAATTTATGTCACGTCGCAGTCTGTGTAGCATCCGATTCTCTGTTTTCTTTTCCTCCGCCATGCTGATTGTTTTTTAAACGAAACGAAATTCGTTCTGCTTTCTGTACTAAACAGGAATTGCATTTTCAAGATGTCTTAATGAAACTAAAATAAGCTCGCCCGGAATAAATTATACACCTTAATTGAAGGTTCGTTAAAATTTTACACCGATCATAAAATTGTACGATTCGTTAAATTGTCGCGAGCCCCGGTTAAACATCGAGTTCAATGCACGATAAATATGTCACGCTTAATTATTTCAAGGATCCATTCGAAATATTTAAGAAATTACTTCTTACGTAATAGCGAAACGTTTAAACATCTTGAGCGAATTCTATGTGAAAGCTTGCGATTGAAACGAAATGGACTCTTTATCCAGCCTTAAACCAAGCAGAAGAAGATTAAATTTAAATTTAAATCTCTTTTAGAGTAGATTTGGGTTTGATTTTATCTTTAATGGCGTTTTAATTTTTCATTTACTTCGGTTATTCAAACTTCAATCGAAACGGCCGAATTAAATTTAAATTTAAATTTAATTTTCTCCCTCTTGTGTTAAGATTGAATAAACGGTGCATCTGAAATTAAGAAATTTGAAATAATTCGTGAAATATTTACTTTTCAACCAATCTTCTCTAACATGGTACTTCTACATATATCCGAATTGATAATTGTACTCCCACTCGTATTCGTACGCGATAATGGTGATTCACTCTAAATAAAAGAACTTCATCTGTTTATTCCTTTGTCCGTTCCAGGTTAACTAAAGATTTACTAAACCGTTGCTTGCGTTTACATAGAATAGACCCGCCACGCCATTCGAAGTTTCTTTCTAGTATATTTTCAATCGCTAAACTTCGACAAAACAGTAGCTACGACCGCCTGAATTTCGCCTCCTTGTATATTTATGATTCCTGTCGTCGCGTAATTTAGCGCAATCGCGCGCGGCGCTGGAAGGAAGAAGACAATAGCCGAAACGCGACGGTCGAAACAGTCGAGCCAGTCTCGTTTCCCGTTTTGGCTTCCGAAATTTCGTCGAATCCACAATGGCAGCACCGGCGGTTGGCATCGACCTGGGTACGACCTACTCGTGCGTCGGGGTCTTTCAGAACGGGAAGGTCGAAATTATCGCCAACGATCAAGGGAATCGCACTATGCCGAGCTACGTCGCGTTCACGGACACCGAGAGGTTAATCGGCGATTCCGCCATGAATCAAGTAGCAATGAATCCTACCAACACGATCTTTGGTAAGCAACCACCGAAAAGAGAAACGAATTACAATATTACCTTGCTAACTGAACGAATTCTGCCCCGGATAAATGAACCGTGGTCATCCCTACCACCGTTGCTCTACTGCATCTTTATGAATCCTTCATCGGACGGAGAAGTTTCGGTAAAATAAATATATAAATCATAAAGATCTGACCTGTAGTTACAAAGTGTTAGTTAATGCTTTAGAAGCCTAATTCTATACAAATTGTGACTCCTATACCAGCGTAATATAGTTGTCAATTGATGTTTCAGTATTTTTAATAATAGCTCTATTATATTCTACACCCACGTGGAAATAAAAAGATAGAATCAAGACTGTTTTCTACATAATTAATCATCGGTATCAGAGGAGATTCGTAATCAGTTAGCGAGGCGATACGCTGCAACTTTGGCCGTCCACGTTTCCCCGTGAGAAGAGAAAATCACGACTCGTTAACGATACGTGCACACGAAGTAGAAAACCGAGCGTTCTGGAATTGAATTCCCGATAACCGCGGCGAGGTCCGGCGATTTGGCAGCGCGGCTAGGATTACAAGAATCACGATCGTTTCCGGGCTTCCGACGGAGTTGCTGGCCCGCGAAAAGCAACGGTACCGGAAGCCGCTGTAAAGTTGTGAATGCTCTCGTTTCGTCGCTGCCAAATCGACTCACCGCTTCGGAATCCGCAGTTGCTAGCGGACGAGGCCGGAATGCGTTCGCTCGCCGAGGCAACTCGCTCGTTTACGATGTTAAGAACGTAACAGCGATCGTTCTTTCCTCGATCCGTTCGCGTCCACGGCCAATTACGCGATCGCTGCCAGCATTCGGTATCGACTGGGTATCGACTGGCAAACAGGCCTAAATGAAATCGTTCCGACAGATGCGAAGAGGCTGATTGGCAGACGCTACGATGATCCATCAGTCCACTCCGACATGAAACATTGGCCGTTCGTCGTTGTTAATGACGTTGGAAGGCCGAAAATTCGCGTCCAGTACAAAGTAAGTTCGTTTGGTTAACAGCTGCCGATGCTCGACGGCGTAAACTTTGACATTTTGACGGAAAATGTAATTACAGTTGCTAGCGTGGAATATTTCGTTGGGCTTTGTCGCGTAGAAATGTCGTTGTTTTCGACAGGACGATAGAACGCCTAAGCACCCAGGTTCGTTTAGAGAGAGCAAGTGTTGCGATTGGCAAAACTCGTTTCTCATGGCCACATTTTTCGAGGCTTCGAGCTTTCTATAATTCGGACGACGTATCCTTATTACCGCAGTGGGAGAAAATCAAATTGATAATTAAATATTGGAGAATAAAAATTGCACGGCATTAAATTACTTCAAGATTTTAAAGCTTTTAAAAACGTGATCTCGGAGAACATAGCTCGAATAGCTATCGTTCGATCTCGGAATTGGGTAAATTTTATTCACAAATAAAGAATAAAATTTTTTTATTCGTTCGTAAACTAGCTTTTGCGTGCGAATTTTCTCGTCTGGGTGTTGCTTAAAAAAAAGGTCCGTTAATGGATTTCAGTTTGCGAACGAAACGAAACGGAAGTTAATTTACGAATATGACTAAAATTTTTATGCGTTATTCAAAAGTGAAATTTGTTACGGCGCCGACGCCTCCGCAATTATTGCCAGGAAGCTAAGTCGTTGGAACGAGATTTCAGAGGAAAATCGTTTTTCCATCGTCGAGAAAACAATTTCGGCAACTGCTGCTGGGCGGCAGCCTTTAGAGGCTAACAAATGAAAAAGGAAACAGCTGTTTACCGGGGCTTTGTGCCGGTTTTTCAGTCAATTTTCCGTCGCGCGTTGCTTTCAGGGCGAGGCGAAATCTTTCTTTCCCGAGGAGATCTCGTCGATGGTTTTGACGAAAATGAAGGAAACAGCGGAAGCTTATTTAGGGAAGACCATCACGAACGCCGTGATTACGGTACCAGCGTACTTCAACGACTCTCAGCGTCAGGCTACCAAGGACGGCGGCACTATCTCCGGCTTGAATGTCCTGAGGATCATTAACGAGCCGACTGCCGCGGCTATTGCTTACGGCCTCGACAAAAAGGGACGCGGTGAAAGGAACGTTCTGATCTTCGATCTCGGCGGCGGTACTTTCGACGTATCGATACTGACTATCAACGATGGCATATTCGAGGTGAGTCTGTGTAAATCGCTCGCCGTTCCTCTTTTCCGCGCGTCGGATTCTATCGAGATGGAGCTACTTGTCGCTCGCCAGGAATCGTCCATTTTTAAAAAGAGATACATCACGATAAAAAAAATGTTTATAAAGCCTGATACTAGATCGAAACGCAACGAAGACATCCAATGACATTAACAACTTTAAAAATCCATTAGAATCCACGAAAAGTTGCGGTTTATTATTCATAATTTGCACGGAACTAGAAAAGTTTTCAGAAAACGACGAGTGGCCCGATAGCTTCGAGCGACAGTGTATCTACTCGGGGAACAAACAGACGCGAAGGAGGGCCTTTTACGCTTGTTTCCACATTTGCTCGTCACTCTATCGTCTTCAGGTTAAGGCAACAGCCGGTGACACCCACCTGGGAGGCGAGGACTTCGACAGTCGTATGGTGACACACTTCGCGGAAGAGTTCTCGAAAAAGTTCAAGAAAGACCTGACGAAGAACAAGCGGGCGGTCCGACGGCTGCGAACGGCGTGCGAACGCGCAAAGAGAACCCTGTCGTCATCGACGCAGGCGAACATCGAAATCGACTCGCTCCTCGAAGGGATCGACTTTTACACGTCGATCACCCGCGCCCGTTTCGAGGAGCTGAACCAAGATCTCTTCAAGAACACCTTGCAGCCTGTCGAGGAGGCTCTGCGCGACGCCAAGATGGAGAAATCGCAGATACACGACATAGTGCTCGTCGGAGGCTCAACCAGAATCCCGCGGATACAACGGCTTCTTCAGGTTATTTTATTTGGCAGGAAGGGAAGATATTTCCACGAGGAAAAATTTTTCTCTCGCGTGTTTATTCGATTCGCAAGGCAAACGCTACCTAGAATGGGACGTTTCTCGATTACTCGATTCTTGTAAATGTATCGATTCTGGAATAGATTTTTAATCGAAATTACTAGAGTCCATTCGCTTCGTTGACCCTCGAACGTACGACACGAGTGTAAAAATTTCTTTGTACGCCTCTGAAAGCAATTTATACGTTTTACAATGAATCGAGCTCATAATAACTAAAACGAGAAAATGTAATTACAGTACACGCGGTCAATTTTAATTTTTCCTCTATGTGACAAGAACCTAAAGTAAAACAAGCAACGTATTTAATATTTAAATCCGATTAAAAAATTTCAAAATTTGTTTATATTCCCAACATTTGCTTTACCATATTTTCAACAGTTTGATTGCCTGTGTGCATATCGTGACTCGAGAATCATAGTTTCGACTCTGACAAACGCAGATACAACGCTGGGTCTCAAGTGACCCGACATCCGTTTGTTCGAGGGTTAAAACGAAGTCAATATAACGCAGACGGTAGATTCGACGATAAAACGCATTAAAATTCGATTACGTTTCCTAACGGGAACGCGCGACCCTAGCGACGAGCATTTTAAGTGGGGTTCGGAAAGCTGGACGAGGGGTACGGTCACGAACAACACCGGGGATCCCCCGAGCGAACGTTACAGAATTAATGAGCTCGATGACAAAGTCAACACTCGCGTTGTCCGACCCCTAGGCATAGTCACTACGTTACCGGTGCCATTAAACGCGCGACCCGTTCGAATATATTTATAGCCTTTAACGCGACGCTGGGTTTCGACTTTTATCTTTCAAAGCAATAATAGTAATTGAACTAGCGTCCAGCGTCTATTGTGATAAATTATCATTAGCTTCAATTAGCGATTAACCGTCCGACGAAACTGATTAACGTGATGCAACATTTTCGGTAGTCGAGGGACCAAATTGAATAGATAATTTACGATTCGAATAAATAGAGTTTCACATTCTTAATTTCCGCGAAACAATGGATTTTTCGTAAATGTTGAATGGACAATGTTTGAAAATTACCATTTTTGGTACTTGATAGAGTTCCCCATTGTTTTTTACATATTTGTTTACATTATATATTTGATGTCACGCTACACCAATAGATTGTCAGACCACGAGAAATCGTTTCCATTGTAACCGCAGCCCAAGGAGACAGAATAGCCTCTGGGCTCAAAGAGGCCTCCTTTCCACTAGTTATTTGTTTGCTGTCATTGTCAAGGAATTTTAACATGTTTATCTTGGACAAGGTACATGCCACAGTGCAACAAGGCGATGAAATGTGCTACTCAATGATATAACATACCAAAAATCGTTCTTTCTCCTCATTATACTAGCCCAATACTTTCCTCAAGCTCCAACACGCGATACTAAACCTACTAATTTCGATTTAGAACGAACTATAACCGTTTTTTCCTCGGGATTATTCGATTCACTTCGAAAGAATCTACGGAATCAATGGCATCCACGGATAATCGAATTTTGTCTACATTTTGGACAGGATTTGTTTAACGGAAAGGAGCTCAATAAATCGATAAACGCGGATGAAGCTGTGGCTTACGGTGCGGCCGTGCAAGCGGCCATATTGCAGGGTGACAATTCCGAGACAGTCCAGGACTTGCTGCTCCTGGACGTGACTCCGCTCTCCCTCGGCATAGAAACGGCTGGTGGCGTGATGACCGCTCTAATCAAACGCAATACCACGATCCCGACCAAGCAGACGCAGACTTTCACTACCTATTCGGATAATCAGTCGAGCGTTCTGATCCAGGTGTACGAGGGCGAGAGGGCGATGACCAAGGACAACAACCTCCTGGGAAAATTCGAGCTTTCTGGGATCCCGCCGGCATTTCGCGGCATACCTCAAATTGAGGTGAGGGTTTTTAGCCATTTTAGATAAATTGGCAGATAGCTGGTACGGGTTGCAACGATGCGGCGGTGTAGTATCTAAAATGCCGAATTAAGTTTGACGTGCACACGGGACAGGGTAATTTCATCTTTTTCTAGATTTTTTTACTTTGTTCCCTTGGCACGCAAAATAACTAGTTCCAAAAACATTGAATTTCCCCCAAGATTGTCGCGTCGAGAAATTAGAACATTTTGTTTTAATCGACTAAAATATTCTCAGGATACAGTATCATGGAAAAATTTTTTTAAGGCCCGAAGATAGTTTCTTAACACGTTCACTGCTATATCAAAACCGAATAATACTCTGCAAAATTACAATTTTGATTTTACTATTGTAAACCACATAACCTAAAATTTACTTCAGTACTTAGTTTCATAACCTTACTAGAATTTATGAAACCTACTCAAATTTATTTCCCGCAATACCTCAACTTGAAAATTAATTTTACTAGTGCCTTATATAGATAATATGGCAGTCAAAGTGTTAAAAGAAATCGTTTACTCCCACAAAAGCTTCCTCCAGTTAACAACTTCTCAAGACATTAGAAATTCAGTACAATTCGCGGACAAAGTAACGATGATCGATCTACTCTAAGCGTCGCGACCGTTCCATAAAGACGCTCGAACATCCGGATCTTTCAATACCGGTACTTCGAACTCCCTGAAACCGTCTCACCGAAATGACCGAACCACTTCAATGATTACCGATCAGCAATTAAACGAGAAAGGGTAGGGGTTGCCCCGTTGGCCGGAGGCTGAGGCCGCTAATAAACGTTCCGTGGAATCGGGGGGTGGCCAGAGATAAGAAAACAATTCCGGGGAGGAATAGGCCTGGAGCGGTCGGTACCGAGACGCGATGGTCGCAGCAAAGAAGGAAATCCTTGCCAGAGATATATACATATATATAGGTCCCGTGGAAAGGATGAGGGCAAGGGCTGCGGCTGGACAGGGTGAAAAGATCCTCTCGCGTCTCGAGATTCCTTTTCTTGCCTGTTGCCATCGGCGTACGAGCCCGACGGGACTCTATTGGAATTGTCAGGCCGTCCGGATAAGCATCGGAGAACGGAAGCCAGACGCGGAAGCGGAACGAAACGAAGCAGAGGGAAAGGCTCTTTCGCGTTTCTTCTTTTCGTCTGCTTTTCCGCCCTAGGTGACCTTCGACATCGACGCCAACGGTATCCTAAACGTCTCAGCGGTCGAGAAGTCGACGTACAAGGAGAACAAGATAACGATAACCAACGACAAGGGTCGTCTCAGCAAGGAGGACATCGAACGAATGGTGCACGAGGCGGAAAGATACCACACGGAGGACGAGTCGCAGAGAGACAGGATCGTGGCGAAGAACAACCTCGAATCCTATTGCTACAATATGAAGAACACCGTAGAGGAAGAGAAGATCAAGAAGCAGATCACGGAAAACGAACGGAAATGCATCGCTGATAAGTGCAACGACATCATTAAATGGATGGACAGCAACGAGACTGCTACAAAAGAGGAGTACGTTGCTCAGTTGAAAGAAGCCGAGAAGGTATATTTCTTTTTCCATCGTTTTACTAAATTAATACTTAACATCGAGTGTCGTTCTGCACCGCAGTGCTCAGGAGTGCCCAAAAGCATATATTCCTTGGCCTAAAGGCTTGTTGTACTTTCCGCCATAGACGTAAAAAGATTTGGTATGCTTCTAATAGGGAAGGGTTAGAATTATCTGGACCAAAATTTCGAATTTGAAAGTCCCTTACTCGTGAAATGTTTTCATAAAAGGGAAATATGTACTAACTCCTTCCGGAAGTGGACATGCAGCGCCACTGAGATTGAACTATGTCGAGAATCGATCCAAGTTGTAGGTCAGTTACCTTCAA
Organism: Colletes latitarsis; assembly: GCF_051014445.1. Lineage (NCBI taxonomy): Eukaryota > Metazoa > Arthropoda > Insecta > Hymenoptera > Colletidae > Colletes > Colletes latitarsis. The sequence continues at coordinate 16,102,837 of NC_135139.1, read as the reverse complement.
CAACTCTTTCACTTTCCTGCTATTGGCAACTCCAATCGGAGTGGTGGTATAGCAAACGATCTAAACTGAGTTTGTTACTTTGTCAACGGAAGATAATACTTTCGAAAATGTTACTTATCTAATTTCACGGCTGCTGCTGAGAGTAATAGAAAATTAACGCAGATTAAATTGTAGGTCAGGTATACAGATAGACGTTATATCCAATGTATTTTTTTAGAGCCCCATTACTATTTCGGTGTCATTCACAACATTACCAACAGGTTAAAGAAAACGATCATAGCGCTTATTATAGTAGGAAGTAAAATTACGAGCATTCCTTTATTTTTTAACGGATTCAAACTATGCGGATCAGAGCCGGGCATCAGTCGCGATTAATAATCAAGAACAACCGTTGAAAACTGCGGAGAATTACAGCTGATGCACCTAATTCAGCTGCCTTATGATTTCTGAACACTACCCCAAAAAGCAAACGCGCAAACATAATCGCAACATTAAAGCAATTGCGATAAAATTCCGATTATTTGCAAAAAGATTATTTTGCATAAGAACAGTATACAATACACATTACTTTGATTCAGAAATCTACTCATCGCGGAATGTCTTTTTGTATATTAAATAACTATCATCAAATTATATTTTAACGTCAAATGAAAAAAGTATAAATAATAATAAATATTCAAGATATACATAATAGTGCCAACAGTATAATCATTGTGTAATAAATGTAATTAAAAGTCAAAATCTTTTCAATTAGATCCATACTATAAATATTATTGTGTAACTTCATTTTTAACACTTATTGTTAATCTACGTAACTTGCAAAAAATGTGCGGTGAAAATCATAGTTAGCTATGGTGCGCATGGTTGGCTAAATGTTAATATTACTTCATTTCATATGAAGTATTTATCATATTAATATACACGGAATACAAAAAGACTCTAGCCTGAACTGAATAATGAAACAATAAAAGTTACTACTCGCAGGTATGGAAAATACCCGCAGTCACTGAATTCGTCGACTACGTATGCAATGAGTCACCGGTGTCGATTCACACCTTTCATCCTTCGACAGGATCGGCGACCGAAGGAACAAAACATTTCATGCAACTCACCAATCGTTGAGTGCGATGAAATAATACCGGCATCGATCATGTTGTCCAGTGTGTACTATCGGCGTGGTCGTCGGTATAGTCCTGCTGGATTTCTATACAGCATAATGAAATCTAGAGAAACTGTGAAAAAGTAGAAAAAATTAAAGATACACTAAGAGAAACACTAAAATAAGAAGAGAAAAAGAAAATAGGAAAGCACACAAGTGCTTACTCAAATGATTATTAGTAATATAATATAATATTTTCAAATTCAACACTTACTTTCATTAAAACACAGAAAAACAAAAAAGTAGGAAAAAAGGAATACTACATTAATACTATATTAATTACTTTACTATTTATCATGGGAAATATTATGTTTCAATCAAAGTAACTGTTCAATTTCAAAGTATCATATTATATTAATAAGGAACAATTAAGTAAGCACTAGTATGCTTTCCTCCTTTCTTTTCTGCTTCCTACTTTCCTGTTTCCAATTGGAAATACTGTGTTTTAATGAAAGTTACTGTTCAATTTATTATAATTTAATATTGTCAGATTTCCTTAAAACACAGTATTTCCTATGAGAAACAGAAAAGTAAGAAGAAAACAAGAAAGTAAAAAAGCATACTAGTGTTTACTTAATTGTTTCTTATTCATATGATATAATATTTTCAAATTCAATAGTTATTTTTATTAAAACACAGCATTTCCTATGAGAAACAGTAAAGTAACAAGGAAAAAGAAAGTAGGAAGGCACACTAGTGCTTACTTTATTGTTTCTTATTAATATAGTATAATATTTTCAAATTGAACAATTACTTCTACTAAAGCACTGTATGCCCCATGAGAAACAAAAAAATAAGAAGAAAAAAAGAATGTTGGAAACACACTAGTGCTTCCTTAATTGTTTCCTATTCATATAATATAATATCTTCAAATTTAGCAATTACTTTTATTAAAACAAAGTATTTCTTATGAGGAAAGGAAAAGTATGAAGAAAACAAGAAATTTGGAAACATACTAGTGCTTACTTAATTGTTTCTTATTCATATTATATAATATCTTCAAATTCAACAATTACTTTTATTAAAATAAAGTATTTCCAATAAGAAACAGAAAAGAGGGAGGAGAACAAGAAAATAGAAAATACACTAGTGATTACTTAATTGTTTCTTATTCATATATAATATTTTCAAATTGAACAGTTAGTTAAAACTTGAAAATATAAATTTCTTTCTGAAAGATTTGTACATAGAAGAAAATATAGGTTACTTACATTTTCTGCTCGTGGAGCATCGTCCGAAATTCCTATTCCACTTCAGTGATGCACTGACTCTAATATCCGTTTCGAGAAATTCTAATTTTCAATAATCGAAAAAAAAGTAAAGCGAATAGTATAATACACTAACGCGACCGAAAATTAAAATCGGCGAACAAGTGACTCTACTGTCGCGATTCGTAAAGCAAAGAGAGCCTTGATGCTCTGGAAAAATTTGCAAACGCACAACACTGACTCGACTTTCGCGTTTCCCTAAACTCAAAACGATATTCTAAATGAAGCCACTGTGCTTCGAGAAATAGAAAACTGTTAAACGAAAGAATCACAGATTCTACGAACCACATTGCGCGTGGTCATTAAAATGTCTGAAAAAGAAAGAAGCTACTGGCTAAATACACTTACAACAAACTTACAACGAATATGGTAAAATTCGATAAAAAAAACATAAAAAATTTATATATATGTACATATATTCAGCTCAGTCAATTATCAAATATTTCAAAGTAACATGGCGATGATTGCGTGCCGGTAGTGTCCCTCGTGCTCTAATTGCACTCACGGGCTGTAATAAAAGTAAAACACAATTTTCGATAAAATGCATTAAAATAAATGTACCTGTAACGCAATAATAGCGATTTAAAACGTTTAGAAGGAATATGTACCTAATTAGATGTGAAGCCTGTCACCGAACCTCATCACACCAATTTCCAAACGAGGAATGAGGAGTAAGTCCGGACACGCTTACCACGCGGATTAGTTGGTGGGGGGGAGGGTGAGGTAGTCACGTAGTCAAACGTCTTGATTCTCGGTTTCCGAGGGAAAATTTAAATCATATATCTCAAATAATTAAAAATAAATAAAATAAATACAAAAAATAAATAAAATAATTAGACAAACAATTAATTACTTAATGATTTATTACTTTTGTATTTCTGTGACGTCACAATGCGAAGCTGTCATTGGCTCTGCTAGAACATCAAGTCTCGATCTGTTATTGGTTACATAAGTAGCTAGATCGATTGAGATATATTAATTCTAACCATAGTGTACTATTCGCTTTACTTTTTTTTCGATTATTGAAAATTAGAATTTCTCGAAACGGATATTAGAGTCAGTGCATCACTGAAGTGGAACAGGAATTTCGGACGATGCTCCACGAGCAGAAAATGTAAGTAACCTATATTTTCTTCTATGTACAAATCTTTCAGAAAGAAATTTATATTTTCAAGTTTTAACTAACTGTTCAATTTGAAAATATTATATATGAATAAGAAACAATTAAGTAATCACTAGTGTATTTTCTATTTTCTTGTTCTCCTCCCTCTTTTCTGTTTCTTATAGGAAATACTTTATTTTAATAAAAGTAATTGTTGAATTTGAAGATATTATATAATATGAATAAGAAACAATTAAGTAAGCACTAGTGTGTTTCCAACATTCTTTTTTTCTTCTTATTTCTTTGTTTTTCATGGGGCATACAGTGTTTTAGTGAAAGTAATTGTTCAATTCAAAAATATTATACTGCATTTATAAGAAACAATCAAGTAAGCACTAGTGTGCCTTCCTACTTTCTTTTTTCTTTGTTACTTTACTGTTTCTCATAAGAAGTACTGTGTTTTAATAAAAATAACTATTGAATGTGAAAATGTAATATTATATGAATAAGAAACAGGTAAGTAAGCACTGGTGTGCTTTCTTACATTTTGTTATTCTTTTTTTTCCTCATAGGATATACAGTGTTTTAATGAAAATAACTATTGAATTTGGATATTATATTATATGAATAACAAACAATTCAGTAAGCACTAGTGTGCTCTTTTACTTTCTTGTTTTCTTCTTACTTTTCTGTTTCTCATAGGAAATACTGTGTTTTAAGGAAATCTGACAATATTAAATTATAATAAATTGAACAGTAACTTTCATTAAAACACAGTATTTCCAATTGGAAACAGAAAAGTAGGAAGCAGAAAAGAAAGGAGGAACGCATATTAGTGCTTACTTAATTGTTCCTTATCAATATAATATGACATTTTGAAATTGAACAGTTACTTTGGTTGAAACATAGTATTTCCCATGATAAATAGTAAAGTAAAAAGAAAAGAAGAAAAGGGGAAAGCACACTAGTGCTTATTTATCTGTTTCTTATTATTATAGTATTCCTTTTTTTCCTACTTTTCTGTTTTTCTGTGTTTTAATGAAAGTAAGTGCTGAATTTGAAAATGTTATATTATATTGATAACAAACAAATAAAGAAGCACTTGTGTGCTTTCCTATTTTCTTTCTCTCTTCTTATTTTAGTGTTTCTCTTAGTGTATCTTTAATTTTTTCTACTTTTTCACAGTTTCTCTAGATTTCATTATGCCGTATAGAAATCCAGCAGGACTATACCGACGACCACGCGGATAGTACACACTGGACAACATGATCGATGTCGATATTATTTCATCGCACTCAACGATTGGTGAGTTGCATGAAATGTTTTGTTCCTTCGGTCCCCGATCCTGTCGATGGACGAAAGGTCCGAATCGACACCGGTGACTGAGATTATGTACGTAGTTGACGAATATAGTGACCGCGGGTATTTTCCATACCTGCGAGTAGTAACTTTTATTGTTTCATTATTTAGTTCAGGCTAGGGTCTTTTTGTATTCCGCGTATATTAATATGATAAATGCTTCATATGAAATGAAGTTACACAATAATATTTATAGGATGGATCTAATTGAAAATATTTTTATTTTTAATTACATTTATTTCACAATGAGTATACTGTTGACACTATTATGCATATATTGAATATTTATTATTATTTATACTTTTTTCATTTGACGTTAAAATATAATTTGATGATAGTCATTTAATATACAAAAAGACATTCCGCGATGGGTAGATTTCTAAATCAAAGTAATGTCTATTGTATACTTTTCTTATGTTTTAAAAAATTTACTTTGACGACGAAATCGTACCAAGGGTAGTTGAATCTTTCAATTAATAAGTTAATAAATTTAAATTTGCTTGATTAAATTATTTTAAACTTTTTAATTAAATTATTTTATTGTCAAATCTTAATTAAACTTTTTTTTCTAAATAATCAAATTTTAAAGACAATAATTTCTTCTCATAATTATATTTCATTAGGCGTTATTTATTTACTATAATCAATCTTTTTAGTTCAGGATTTTCAGGATACTTTTCCATGTTTGTTGCCTATACTCATTCACGTGCCCAGGTGCTATTTGCATGAGTAAAGGCAATGGACACGATGACTTAGTTTATAACAATTTATAATAATATATTTCATTAGCGGCTGACATTGCGTTAGTGTACTGTGCACGACGTACTTTCCACATGTGTGTGTGTGTGTGTGTGGTTAGTATGTGGAAGTGCGTCGTCTCTATCTTTTATCAGACTATGCAAAATTAAAACGCAATAGTCATTAGCGTTTGTCAGCCGATTTCAGGAAATTGGTACGTACCTTAGAGTGTGAATGTTTGCAATGTTCGGGTGTCGGAGGAACCCCGGGGCTTCCTCTCTAGATTAGGCTCTTGCGCCCGGACATTATGTGTGAGAATCGTGGAGTGCTTGTTTGCGAGGATGCGTTTTGCTATTTTTTAAATATAAGATTAGGTAGGTAGGTAGCTTACTTTCTGGTGTGTGTGTTTAGACCTAAGTAGGTAGGGTCAGGATGATAGGGCTGTCACAGATTTTATTTCCGTGGCAGACCTATTCCTGTAGTTCGATTTGGAGAATCGAAATGTTAACTGATTCAAACGGATTCTACCGTTTGCTTTGGTTTTACTTTCGATTCTTGGAATCGCGCGACTTTAAAGTCGCTCTTCGCGGTCGCGTTCTTTATCGCGGTAGGTTCCCCGAAACGCTCGTCCTGCTCGAATTTCTCCACACTCGTGTATTGCACGGAATCTCGAGCTTAGTATTAAGTTTCAGGCTTTGGCAGGACCGCCGAAGAAAGAAAAGACTCAATGAGTCGAAGAGGCCCTGACAAACTGTCTCAAGAGTGGGCTGCAACAAATGGCTCTTCACCTTTATCTTCGGATGAGGATGGAGAGTCATTCTACGTTACTACTTTGTCACTATATTCGTCTGTAGTTTCAGTAGAAGTAGTAGTAGTTTTTCAGATGGCACTTGTACCACGACGACTAATTTTTTGGGGCAAATCGCGGTTTGCATTAGTATTGCGAAAATTAGTATTGCGAATATTAATCGCGTTGCAAGCTGCAAATAATCTGAATTTTATCGCAATTGTTTTTAGTGTTGCGATTTTTTGTCGCGTTTGCTTTTTAGGGTAGTGTTCAGGAATCATAAGGCAGCTGAATTAGGTGCATCAGCTGTGCTTCTCCGCAGTTTACAATGGCTATTCTTGATTATTAATCGCGATTGATACCCGGCTCTGATCCGCGTAGCTTGAGTCCTTTAAAAAACAAAGGAATTTCTGTAATTTCATTTCCTACCATAATAAATGCTGTGATCGTTTTCTATAGCCTGTTGTTGGTAATGTTGCGAGTGCCACTTAATGATTATAAGGTACTAGGCAGGAACTATTATCACAGACGAGGTATACGAGTAGACCTTTCACCTTATGGACTTTCGTGGCCTAATCTGACTGCCATACCAACCTAAAAATTCGGAGGTGATTTTAGCGTCCTTTTCTCACGGATGGCGGTCAGTTGAGAAAACTATTCACTGAACTAGTATTGATAAGCAAACAGCTGTAGTGTTTGCGTAAATACATGTGAGTTGACTGTGGAAGGGATTAAAATTCATTTCTGAATCTATTGATAACGTTGCAAATAACACAAAAATGGTAATGGGGTTTCGAGACCCCATAAAAATCGGTCGCAAAAATACATTGGGTGAACAATTTACTCGTATACTACTATACTACTTCTAGAATCTTTGATGAATCAAAACTATATTTATGATGACCTATGCAAAGCGGATCGCAGCCTAATTTGCTAATACTATTTAGTTTTTAATTAATAATTACATTACCCAGCTAAGAGTGATACGATTATTAATTAAACGCTAAATAATATTACCCAGGTCTCATCACGTGGAGGTTGCTGCGAATGGAGACCCGCCCTAACCGATTCCCAACCACCCTCCATTAATAAAGATCTTCTGTGACGAACGATCGTTAGTTGAAGGAGAAACAAACGAATGTGCAATGAATGAAAGATGCACAACCAACGAAGAGAGTTGAAAGAATTTTCAAAATAATTAGTCTTCAAATAAAAATAACCTGCCTAAGATAATGGTTAACCAAACACCTGCCTAACTAGGAATCTAAATTCGTTTATTATATCAAGAAACAATTCTAAATTCGCAGCCATTAGCTCGGTGTCACTCACGAAGAATAACTTTTCTATCGTGGGTGACACCGATTACCAGGTCTCACCACGAGGAGGTTGCTGCGAGTGGAGACCCGAAGGGAGATAGATGGAATCAAAGTTCCATCGATCTCCCTTTTACATTCTTACAAGCTAGATTACTAAACTAGAGAGATAGAAGGAAGCAATGTTCCTTCGATCTTCTAGCTTAGTTGTACCAAGTAATTATTTCGTTTAAAAAGGGATGAAGCTAAATTATGGGAGACGCGACGCGACGCGATGCTGAACCGTGCAGCAGATCTTCGGATCGAATCGACACTACCCTTGGTAGATTGATTTCTATTTCTAGAAATCGATCTATCATTGGCAGGCGACTAGATCTTTCGGACAAACTGGACGGCCGATCACATGTTTCGTTCAACGAAACAGTGGTGACCGTAGCAAGAAACGAGAGAACGAGTCGAGAGAAGCTACTTGTTAAATAATTACTTGGCTTACGCAGATACACTAGAGACTTAAAATTAACGTCGAAGCTCAAGTCTAGTCAAGTTGAAGCTAAAACTCAGACGATAGAAGGAAACAAAGTTCCTTGGATGTTGTACCAAGCAATTATATGGTTAAAAAGAGGGATGAAGTTAAATCGTGGGATACGCGACGCGACGCGACGCGATGCTGAACCGTGCAGCGGATCCGAGGATCGAACCTACTGCCCTTGCTAACTCGATCTCAACAAGAAAACAGAGAACTGCAACCCCGAATCGAGGTCTCCATTTCTCCAACGCAACCCGCCGGGAGCCCGAAGGACCCGACTTAGGCTGTCTGACAAAGAGAGAGTACCTGAGACAGGGTCGACTTCCGCTGGAAGGTATGCGTTTCCGCAGAATACGGAAACTCCACACCTTCCAGCGAAGTGCCGTTTTCCCTCAATCAAGCTTACCAAGGGAAGGCGATTAGATTTTTCGGACCAGATACACGGCCGATCACATGTTTCAATCGATGAAACAGCGATGACCGAAGCTAGGAACGAGGGAACGAGAAAACGAGAAGCTACTTATTGAATAATTGCTTGGTAAAACACGAAAATATGTACAATAAAGAAATCTTCGACGTTAATTTTAAGATTCGCGACAAAGCTTAAAACTAATATACTTGGAATTAGAAGTCCCCCGGCGGTTGTGGCGTACTTCCTCGATGTCCTTGTGATTAATCTAAAAGACTGAAATCAAAACTAATATTTATATTAGTGAGACATGGAAGGAAATTTAAGCTGAAACATAAAAATAAAAATCTTATATTAATCAGTGTCATCGAAACAAATATGTTATGTGCATCGACACAATGTTATAGATATCAAAACGAACATTCGTAATAATGGAAGAACCTTGGATAGAGACACCAGATTGAATCAACACCAAACAATCAAACGAAATGGAAGAATCAAACAAAGTACCTCCGCAGATTATTACGAGAATTCGAGAACAGAAACAAAGATGGAGCAGAATTGAAAATCCAACGATGAAATTGAAGAGTGAAAATGTCCAAGAATTAAACAAAATATCTCAGCGAAATAGAACAAGAATAAAAATTTTATTCTAATTATTGACATCAAAATTCATAAAATAGTATGCAAACAAAAATTATACATGGGTTAACAAAATTCATACAATAATATGCAAACAAAAATGGTATATGATTCAACACAATCATGCCAATTCAAAAAATAAGGCAACAGAAGAAATAGAGGAGGAAAACATAATAATCAGATGAAACCGGACAGTCAAACAACATTGAATTATCACCAAACAAATAAAATAAATTGGTCAATTTTGTGATAATAACATAAACAAGTAAAGTGGGCTTACTACTTGTTGAGCATTAGTTACCATTACCAAGGAAGCAGCACCAGAGGTCCAGCTGTAACATAAGAAACGATTCGTAATTTAGCAAAAGCGTTAGACAGTTCCATAACGTTGAATTGGTATCAAACGACAAAATAGAAGTGGGGAGAGCAATTTTAAATAGTTCTTACCAGTGGTCATCACGGTCCGGCACTGGTCAGTAGTGGTCAGTAGTGGTCAATAGTCGGATCTGCACTGGTCAGGACTGGTCAGTAGTGGTCAGTTCTGGTCAGTTCTGGTCAGTTCTGGTCACTCCTGGTCACTCCTGGTCAGTCCTGGTCAGTCCTGGTCACTCCTGGTCCCCCCAGTGGTCACCGCTCCACGAATGGCCTGACTTAGGCCCGCGAGACCCGATTCCCCTGGATGCTCCAGGGGTACTGAAGAATTTGTCCAGCGGTAGTCTTCGAGTGGGGAAGTCGAAGAGTGGGGAGACAGTGTCAACGTGAAGAGTCAAGAACCGCTTGGTCTAGAGAACACTATTTCGATTGGTCCCACCCCTTGACCATTTCCGGATCTTCACTGAACCGCTGACCTTAATGTCAACCCCACTGTTGACCACCAGTGACCATAAGCTAGTTATTGTTGATCATCGACCTATTAAAACCATTACGAAGATTGCCTTCTTACGAGGATCCCCTTACAATTTGATGCATGATCTTTTTAACATTTTGTTCTACTTCGAAAGAGTGTATCTCATGTTATAAAACACTCATGGTACAGCGATAGCGTTCATCCCACTAGTGATAGGTCTATTCTTTACCTGGTTTATGTGTAATAGGTATACATGGGTTGGAAAATAAAAATGTCTGGGCAGTTGAGCCTCAAAATCGTATGCAGGTTGACACAAATCGGATTTTAGCTGTTTCGAAAGCAAGAAAGAAAGACTCACATTCGCCTTCTTTCTTGAATTCCCAAAGCTGTTCAAAGCACATAAGCTCACGTACGCATGGCTGTGAATTGGCGTGTGTAAATGGAGGGGTAAGCTTACTCTGGGCACCGATCTGCCGTCTGATAACACTGTTATGAATCAATATTTAGATTTATCAAGACACATATGTATAACCTCCGTATCTGTAGTATTACTCATTTTCTATTCGTTAATTTTTTTTAATACATGTCTTTTTGTATATCAGTTCGAACAATTGCCATGCCGAGCGAAAAATTCGGAGGTGATTTTAGCGTCCTTGTCAGTTGAGAAACTATTCACTGAATTAGTGTTGATGGGCAGACAGTTGTAACGTGTGCGTAAATACATGTGAGTTGATTATGCAGGGATTGAAATTCATTTCTAAATCTGTTGGTAATGCTGCGAGTGACACAAAAATGGTAATGGGGCTCTAGAGCTTCAGAAAAATAGGCCGAAGAAATACATTGGGTGAAAGGTCTACTCGTATACCTCGTATGTGCTTACACATTATGGACTTTCGTGGCCCAATCTAACTGCCATACCGGCTTGAAAATTCGAAGGTGATTTTAGTGTCCTCCTCTCATGGATAGCGGTCAGTTGAGGAACTATTCACTAAATTAGCATTGATGGGCAGACAGCCCGTAGTGTGTGAGTAAATACATGTGAGTTGACTATGGAAGGGATTAAAAAGTGCAATTTTCAAACGACCATAACTCCTACAATAGTGAATGTATTCCATTGAACTTTATTTCTGAAGTAGAGATCATGGATACCTACAAAAAAGTATCAGACAACATTTTCGTAGGCCGTCATACGTATTTATTAAAAATCAAAAACGAATTTTTAAGAAACATCGGCAAGGGATAGGTGCTGAAATTTTTTAGCGAAAAAAAAATTTCAAATCGTTTAAAAAAAATTATTTTTGGTTCCGGGGGTCAATTACAATCATTTTTGGTAAATACACATACCCCCAAGATTTTACGCACTTTCGAGAAAAAAATTCACATACGAAAATATTGTTTAATACTTTTTTATACTAATAGACTGGGAAGTAAAATAGATTTTTAATTTGTCAGGTTTGCGATCCTATTTTAACAAAATTGTACGGAAGCTACGATGGAAGTTGTGATCGCCAGACCGGAAGTGTATCGGACGGTCCAACCGTAGAAGAAGTAGATTAACTGGAACGCCCTTGATCAATAAAGTCGCGTGCTGCCGTTGCTTGGATATAAAATTCGACTCAATAATCAAAATTTTCAATCTATGTTCACAACGTCTCAACGAAATCCACTTTTTAAATTAAAAAACTTTAAAGCAATTTATAGCATCTTTACTATAATACACGATTACACTAAAACAATGGTTGCTAATTTTAGAGTGCACAAGAACTACCGTATAAATCTTGAAATTTTTAATGATATCTGTTAATTATTTTGATACTTTATCAAAAAAATACGCGCGTCTTTAATCGTGAAAATAATAAAACTTATTTTCTGAAGTGATATTCAAAGAAAACTCGGTGTCAGCATAAGGCTTTCTTACCACCTGCTTCTCATTTATTTAAGATCACTGTGCTGCGTTACTTACCGTAAATGTAGTAATTTGTGGGATCTTCTTGCTCCACTACAAAAGAAAAGTGCACGTTTAATTTCCAACGTGTTATTTATTGCAAGCGAGTTTGGGAAAGGTAGTTATCGTAATGATTTCGTAATACATTCGAAATATGCGATAATATTGTCAGACTATCAACGACCTAGTGTCGTCGCTTACGTGTGTATATGTGTGACGTACGTGTACGTGTGTGTGTATGTGTGTGTGTGTGTATACATGTGTCATACGTATGAACGCGTGTGCAGCATGTGGACTGTTTAAACGGGTTCTCCTCGCATCACGTTAAAAACTAAATTGTATGCTGTAGAGAGTATGTACACAGTGGAGCACTATTAAATATTAATGACCTTAGAGTATAAGTAAATAGCCTACGCATTAATGGAACGTTTCTTCTCGTAAAAAATAGATTATGCAGAGCACCATGGTTTTTTTCTTCTTCTATCATCGAATGAAAACTCGTTTTATATACAATTTCTTTTTCCGCGCGCGTCTGTCGCGATGAGTCGCGACACGTAACGCTGCTTACAAGCAGATTACGAAAATGTGGCCGATTTCCGACAGGTCGGACGACGAGATTACAGTACCGCCGCCGTTATATCATGCGAACATCGAGAAACAAACGAGGAACAGAAACTGACTATAATGTGCCGCAAAATTTTATGCCCTCTGCTCAGTCTTTCACATGCGTTACAAATTTTGCTCTCCGTCCCTCGCGACACGGCTCGCCTGGCAGATCGTGCTCCCGCACCATTTACGAATTGTCTCGTAATTAAATTTCATCAATCTTAAATACTGTGACAGCAAAAGAATCACGAATTTTTTAATAGAATACACGTGACATTTCATCAGAAACACAATTCTATTCCTGTCTGCTGCTGATTAATTTGGAATATTCCAAAATAGATAAATTCAATTACTTCAAAATTACTACATTATTTATAAACACTTTCAATCGGATTTCTAACTATGACATTAATTTCAATTATAGTAACAATAATTGCGAACGAGAGCTAGGCTGTGTTATAACGTCCACTTCATCGCCGCTTAAAGTTTCGAACATTTCAATTACTATTACGTCTATTACAAATTTTGCCAAAATTGGCAACCACTGGCGCGACCACGCCGCGAACCGTTCGCTGGAACGGTTAAGAAGACGGATTCCATCTCGGAATCTTTGAGTCTACGAGTAAATATTTCATTACCGAGCTCAAAAAACCGGAGGATTCATCCCTTCGAATTTCGTCCGTAGCGTCTTCTCCGTCCCCTGGATCTGGTCTTCGATATCAGAGATGGGAAAAACTTTAGTCAAACGATAGACAACGAATAATCCCACTTTATAAATTTTTGTTCGTTTCACGCGAATTCAGACTTAACACTTATCAGAACAAAACAACGCGTAAACGGTTGAAATTTGTATATCGATACCTTGCTTATCTCTGGTCGAGATCGATCGCGATCGTTACGGAACGATCAAAACGGAGAAGACTGGATGCATTCGCGAAACAAAGGTGAAAATTGTGGAGGGAATAGGAGCAACGAATGATAGTTTCGAAAACGACCGAGGCATAAAATTTTTCGTAAGACCACCATAGAGGCTCGAAATCCTTTCGATCTAACTTCGTATCCGTTTTCGAGAGTCCTTGGTACGGTCGTACAGAAGTAAGTAAGATCACAAGCGTCATAGGGGCTCACGAGAGCCCCTGGGGTTAGAACAAAACGTAAAAAATAGTAATCGTTGTATACGTGAGCATGTATAATGGTTTACGATGCGTGTCTCGTGCGCGTTCGCGCACCTCTTGTCACTGTGTCTGTGTGTATGTGAATGTATGCGTGGTGTATATGCGTGGTTCCTACAATGTATCACCTCTTAAAGCTACCTTTCTCTTCTTCTTTCGTTATATACATGTTACCGCGTCGCTCGGTTTGCCTGTATCGTTCAGATATATCTCACGACCACGTGACTCCTTACCCTTATATCACATATCGTATATAAGAAGGCACCAGAAGTAATTCTAGGTCAAGAATCCCGCGACACGTGCCGCCACGAACGAATATTGCGCCGCACAGGTAGAACGAAAACCTATCCGTAAGCTGTGCACGACCGCGGTCAACTGTTTCTCTGTTTACAGCAGCGAACAGGAATGACCGTCGAGCTCTATTCCTCTCGAGCGTCGCCACTGCGGTTTCATCGTCGAGAAAACCTACGTACGAATTTCGGATAGACGGCTAGCTCGCTTGGGACGCGTGAAAATTTTTATTCGACCCGATAACACTGAACACGCGTGCCGCGAAACATTTCCACGCCGGTCAGAGATTTCGACGCTCGCACGCATCGCGTAACGGATCGAACGGGTACATCGAATTTCGCGAATTACGAACGGTCTCGTTCGAGGTCACCCGTGCACGCAAGAATCTTCTTTTTATGACTTTTATCCTCTTTTTCGTTCGCGGACCATAGACGCGAGCTCGTCAACGACTAGGCTGTCTCTGGACGGCGCTAGGAGAGATCATCTAGATCGTGAATCTCGCGCGAACGGTGACATTTTACGCATAGATATGAAAAATTCCGGAAACGATTACAATTTTGTTCGCAAGTAAAGAACGATCGACGACGCTTCGTCCGTCTAGGACTCGAAGAGTACATATATTATATATACAATGAAACATGCGTTCAAAAATAATTTTAAGCTACCGATTAGGTTTTATCACTTTCCATTCACCGATTCGAAGATACGCGTAAAATACGTTTACGAAATTCGACGAGTCGCCATTGAACAAATGGAGTTACGCCTGCTCCATCCTATCGTTGATTCATGGTTGAGACGTTTAAAAATACGTGCATTCCAAGCGATGGTTGCTTCAATGCGCGCCGCTCGAGCGCGTTACGAACGCGGCCACGCGTTTCTCGTGCGATCGGTTTGCGATCGGTTCATTATTACGACTAGTCGATCGCTTCTCTCAGCGCGGCTAGCTGCTCCTCCCCGAGTTTCACCTTGTCCTGAATCTCACGCCCGTCCACGATCAGCTTCGCCTTCATGTTGATGAAATGCTGATAGTCGGCAAATTCCTCCGCGTTCAGGTACTTCGACAGGATCGTAGAGACATTCACGCTTCGCTTGTCGATGTTCCCCTTCAGGATCTTCGCCTCCTCCAACTGGTCCATCAGCTTGTCCCTCTTGCTTTCCAGGATTTTCTGCGAACAACGAGAAAAGTGTATCTCGCGAGGGTTTCGAGGGATTCTTTTATCGAACGATCAAATTGTAGAGAGATGTGTTGCGATTAAACCAGAGCTTAAGCGTAATACCTATATGAAATATTATATTTCATAATGAAAGTGATAAGCAAAACGTGTATAGTGGGTCAACGTGACGTCAAAAAGTAAAAAATGGTTATGTGTTACGTTTAATATAGAAAATGGTAGGCCAGATACGAGTAAGAGACTGGGCAACCAGTCGAGAACAATCGCTTGAATTTAATTTTTCTTATCGCGAATTGTTTCGTATTGCGAGCGTACGATGACCCGTCCCATTTAAGGTTTCCGCAATGATTATACTTTTTATCCGCGAAACAGTATTGCGTAAGAATTCTTTCATAAATCAACGCGATTTTCCGCTGGACGGATAAATAATTATATCTGTACTTCTCGACCTTCCTGTTCGACAACCGTAAATCATTTTACGCCGGTATGGATTACGGGGACGTCGAGGATACAAGGACGCCGGGTAAATTTTCAATTAATCGTGCAAGCACTCGATTATCGTTTAAAATTCCGCGGTTTAATGAAAAATCGCTGAATCGCGTACGTTGTTCGTGTCGAATGATCGGAGAAGCTATTTTGTACCGTGATTGCTAACAACAGATTCTTATGAAAGACCGTTACAAGAGATATGAGGGGATTAACTAATTGTTTGATAATGATCGACGAGACAAATCTAGAGCAGAGATCACTCAATACTTACAATTTTATTTAAATTTTATTCTTTGTAAAGAAAGATAGAAAATATGTTTGATCTTTTTGTGTAAAATTAAATGCTCTTTAAAATATATTGTAAAAACTTTTTAGAATTTTTACAAAAATTACAAGAAGTAATTATCGTTTCGATGAACCAGTTTTACTCAAAATGAAATCAGATCTTCTAAATGGGAAAGTAAAAATATGTTCTCCATAACTCGTATTACTAGGGTAGTCAGTAAGTTTCTTCGTTTCTCGTATCATTTTTCCAAGACATTTTTAAGCGACTAAATTTATTTGATTCGTACGGATAGTGTATCAGTTTCAGTCTTTTGATTAATCACTAGAATGTTGTATTGATAGAAGTTTAGAAAGGAAAATAGTCAGAAATTACTATTGGAAACAGGACTTCAAGGCAACAGAAGCTGCGAGGAATTTATGCGAAGTGAAAGGTGAAGGGACTGTCTCAATTCGTTTAATGTCAAAAAAATAAAAATAGCAAGTATGAAAGAAAAAACTCTCATAACGTACTCTAATGTGAGTACGTGTTATATCGATCTAGAATTTAAATGGCCTTCGTAAAAAAATCGAACGAACCATTTCACTAACAATAATGGCTGAATTGCTGGAATGAAAATGTTGAAAACGAGAAGGAAATTGATACCGATACTCACTCTTTCCGCATGATCGGCTGGCATTCCGTAGAGAGCGTTCTCCGCTCGAGCCAGTCTGCCGCTGAGACCTAGAAGAAGACTCGTGATCTTGCCAACTTCCTCCACGTGAAGCCGATACTTGGACGCTTCGGCTGTCCGGGCGACCGCGGAAATCCGCGTGGCGACTCGTGCACCCAGGGCTTCGTTCACCTCTCCCTCTTCTCGCACGGCCTCTTGCTCAGCCCTGAGGACTACCAGTTTCTTGTCGAGCCTCGTCATCAGCTCCTCCTGCGAAGAGAATCGGTTGCAGTTCCGATTGCGCTCGCACGAAGTCGATAAGGTACGATTTCACGGCCCCGCATCAAGGAAGACTCGATTGCTTCGACCGTGATTGCGAAAGAATTAAAAAAGCATTACTCTCCGGTTGATGTAACGATCGTCATACCAATTTCTGTGTTAGAGACGTTTTGATTAATTGAAGGGTACATTATGGTGCCGTTAATGAAGACTCTGAAAGCTTAACTGATTAGATTCACGATGACTCTGCGCGAAAGGGAAAGATATACGAGACCGTGGAAAACGAGGATCGCGGCAGGCTGTGAAAAGTAGAGCTCCGACGGGGGGTTAATAGAAAATATGAAGAAGTAAAGCAGATGAAAAGCAGATTCCGACTCGTTATGGGTACAAGGCCTCGCGGCGGACGAGCGTAATGACCGTTCTGAACTCTGAACTCCCAGAGAGAAATTACATATAGGATCAAACAGAATTTCTTGAGTCACCATTAGAGTAGAAACATTTCATTTGATTGCTGTAATTGGGATAGTAGCTCTAGTTAGGTTTCAACTTGAGATATTCAGGTCACTAACAGTAACGTTTCTATCCTTCTCCAAAGTTTCTCCATTCATCTTAACAACTTGATAGAATAAACCAAATATAGGAGATATCTTTCACAATTTTCATCAAATGTCAATGTCTACACTCTAAGCACTTAGAATCATATTGAATCTAACATTACAGTTTATTGACAAAAGTTAACTCTATTTCTCAAACAGTTATAAAGTCAACAATTTTAAATATTTTATAACGTATACCAATTTTAGCAAAGTCCAATTTAACATAAAATAATGTTCAAGGTTCTTTGAGCCTTCAATTATTTCGGCAATGTATGTATCTTTATTTCGATACCAGTTGCAAAGTTTCGCATATACGAAGAAAATAGAAAGCAACCATACCTTTTTCTGTCTGAGATCGAGGCTGTCCGTAGGAACGACTGATGGGGCATCCTCCTGGCGCGTCAAACCCTCGACGGTCACGTCGCGCGAGTATCTGGTCAGGAACCTGGCTTTTCCCTCGGACGTGGTGAAATACGCCGACGTCGGAGACAGAGGGCTGCTCGAGTCGCTCGACAGCGGAGTGACCGGCGCGGAAGGTATCGTTTCGTGTCTGCAACAAGCCATTATCGTCGGTAAATCTTCCCTCCAGCCTCTCGACGTGATCCTCGCGATGTCCGTACAAAAAAATGTCCCGCCAATTCGTGATCGCGGACGACACGGATTGCATCACTTGCACGACTCACGATCTTGAATCGATCGACACGTTTCGTGGAAGAGGGATCGTCTTCGAAATGATTTACGGATCGTGGGTGTCGCGGACGCGTCCTATGTCTCCGTGATACGTGAAAAAGTCACCTGTTCGGTCTTCGATCACACGTGGAGCCTCGAAACAATAACGGAAGTATGAATTATAGGTTCTTTTTGTCGTCACTGATCGAGCAAAGACAAGAAATATTATTCAACGATTAAAGCAATAGTTAAAAGTAACATTAAAATTCATTGAAAATACGACTATAACTCCAGAATGTTTAAATTTTAATAATAACGAGTTCCAGGTTTCGAAACAAATCCAGAATTCGGTATTATTAAAATCTGTCGAAGACTATATTTTCAAAGTGAAATTTCTAGAGGCGTAGTTATGTTCCTAATGGATGCTTTTAATTTTTTATTTATTCATTAAATGAGCAATTATCACCGGTGTTTGAACTATTATTTATGAATAGTGCAGCATCAAATTGATGAAACTTTCTAAAGAAACTTTGTTGCTTAAATATCTTAACTTTCACACGTTAATTGTTCGTTGACGTATGTATGGACCAGGACCGTTTTGAATTAAGATTATGCGAAATACAGAATATAAATCTCTTCTGTTTAATACACCAATCTTCAAAATTTATACCTCATTTAAACAAGCTAGTCTTTCATTTTCAATCACTTGAAAATATCCGTTTGAATTTAATGTGCTGACTACGGTCGAAGAACCACCCTTGCAGAACGACTAACAACTGGCAACTAAATACTTCACGAAGTTTAAGAAAGCTCAATACTCATACATAGAAAGAAACAATATGGTCAGAGCTCTCTACTCCGAGGTTTTTCGTGGCGGGGGTGCAGTGATGCCAATTTTACTTTAACGTCTAAGGTGGTAGGTACCACGTTTGGCAACTCCGGGGATTTTCCATCGCGTGCTTTGGTCCCTGGGGTCCGTGCATCAATAACGTTACAAATACTAAGGGGTGGCTTACGGTACGCGAAACCGAGTACCTGCTAGGGTACAACCTGTTAGGGTTACAACTAATCGGTACTACCCTCGTCGACTAGGTTTATGGCACGGCATACCTATTAAGCTAATTATTCGATTATTTTCCTTAGTCAGGCAAGAATTAGGTCAATTCATCGAAATCTTAACCACCACCATCCCTAAGTCGTAAACTTTACGTTTATACTCTAATTGTACTATTCATTCCTTTTGCATGTTCTATATATGAAATTATTAATGCTACTGCATATTTTATTTTCTCACATTTAAAAAAAAGATAGTAAAATGTTTATTGCTATAAAAATCATCGTTTTTCTAGACGTTTGTACGTATCAAGGAAGCCATAATGTAGCAATATTTCTGTTATTGGAGGGTTTTCTATTTTTTAATAATTCGTAATACAAAGTCATTTGACACTTAAAAGAAGAGTAAAATAACGATTCTTACGCCATAAAATGTGCTTGGATCGGTGTCTGTTAGCAACGATGTGATACTGCAATCGTCAAACTACTGAAGCTAGTAAGTTTCTTATCATTTCCTGGTCGATTTTATCACATGCCGGAATGATTTGACGATAGCAATGATACATCGATGTAGTCATTACTTTGAGTACCTCCTATGACGGAAGCCTCGTTGTCTCACTTCCTTTATTTCACATCGAACGACTTCGTACTATAATTCGTTATAATTCTTTAAGTTATTCAACTAGAGACACAAAAATATAGTAGTATTTAAAATAATACAAGTGAAATAACCATCAGATCTTTACGTAGAATTACAATTTTACACGAAGGTAAAGTAGATCAAAATATTCTATATCGAACTGAACTCGACATACGACCGCAATGGGTTAAAGTCTGCATCGATGTTGAGGGTGGCAATTTCAAGCTCTTTTTACGAGAGTAAGCAGCTAAACTCGAGCACCAAAATGACTCCAACTCGGATTCAAGGTTACGAACGGCACAGTTTACACGAACTTCTTTCATTACTTTTACGTTTCTCGTCAATCGTCAAAGTACTTAGACGCCACGCATTATGAAACACCCCGTATATTTATCGCGCGTGCACGTGAGCGCGTCGACCGAGAGTGACTCTATAAAAGAAGAGAAAGTGATAAAGAAAGGAAAGCGGAGTAAAGTGACCGCACCGGAGGCGGTTCAAAAAGCAACCAAGCCAATCGGTCGACTATTACGTCCGCGGCTACTCAAGAAGCTTAGACAGCGTAATTAATGGAAACCGGAAGCTAAAACCGCGCCGTAAATATCATCGCCGCGCGTTTTATCGCCGTTTACGCGCGCACGAGATGCGCATCGAAGTCCGAGGAGCGCTGCCCACGATTGCTTTCGAAAGTTCGCGGGGTTTCTGCCTCCCCGGGTGTGGTTGCAAGCACTTCGGAGTTCCTCCAAGCAGAATCGTGCTAAGGAACTTTTGCTGTTCAGGGCAACACAATTTTATATTTCTAAAAAGTAATTTCTATGGTGTCTATTTAATGTCTGTTAGTGGCGTCATAATGATTAAATAGTAAACTAGGAAAATAAAATTAGGAAACTTGAGACTTAAATTTTGAATTATAAGAAGATACAAGTATAAGAAGAAATATTACTTTCAAAATAATAGCGATAAAATAATTATATTTAACTTGTTTGTCTGCGCCCTCATAACATGGCGCCCGGGGGTGTGTGCCCCTTTTGCCCTTGTGCCTTGGCACGATCCTGCTTCGAGGCGAACGAAATAACTTTATTAACTTCTGCCGCCGTTTCCAGCGGAGCGTTTCTTACGCGGAACGAATCCTGATCGAGTGGATTTACGACGACTAATTTTGTACGACCTATCGCGAATCGTAGGCTGCTTCGTAGTCGATCGGAATCGCGAGAAAGAGAAATGTCTCGATGTACTTCACCGAATGCACCGCCTCCATCTTTGATACCCTCGCCGCGTACTCGACGCGAGCCAGGATCGATCGAAACGATGTCAACGGTCGTCCGTCGCAGACTGGCGAGCAAAATGATGCGTAGACCACCGAGTAGCCAGCCTAACAATATCGTTTATGGTTAGTTACGTAACAATCTTGCGCCTCTGGTACTTTCTCCCGACGCGTGCCGGCGGAAATATTGTCCTCGATCGACGGGAGATTCCAGATCGCTGGAAGATAGGAAAATTAGTTTTCGATTCGGTTGGATTCGACTCGGTGAAGTCGACCTGGAGATTCCACCATTTTGGTATCATCGTTAAATAACTTTTTAGCGTGGAATAATTTATACAGACGATTAGAACTCAAAAAGAATATCAAGAAACAGACCGCTAGTCTACGAAGTCAGAATTAAATCTGTTTGGACTTGTGGCATTCGACTGTGGGAAACAGTTAATAACTCGAACATCGAAATCCTTTAGAGATATTAATTCAGAAAGACACGTACCTAACAACATCATCAATCAAGGCCTAAGAATGTCTACCCGTAAAAGGAGAAATAATAAAATTCAGCGAACAGTACCACACGCATCTATCAAACCACCTAAACCCGCTTGCAATGAACCCATTAGACTCCGGAGACCACACCTACCGTCTGTGAACCCATAATCCACCGAGCCTATCTACGCTTATCGCCTATTCACAAACACCACTCATTCGTAAGTCTTAGAAACTACCAACGGGTAGGAGTTTAATTCACTACTTCCGAATATACAATATATTAATTACTTAAAACCATCACTAGAGAATTCGTGAATTTCTTATTGAGTCAATAAAAGAAGAATAGAATCTAATCAGTTTAGTCTTTAATAAGCAGAACACAGTTTCTGGTTAATTTATTGCAGACCACGATACAAAAAAGTTAAATAAAACGATTGGTTTCTATTAATTATCAACCTGCTGTCAAGAAAACGAATATCCTAGTGGAATAATCTTTCCCCCGACCATAGAAACTCCCGTATTTACGTAACATAGCAAATCTTTCCACGTGACCTCGGGAAACGCAGGTAAACGGAAATATTACCGTTAAACGGAACGTTACGAGTTGTAAAATGTATCGTAGTTTATTCAGCTGTCGTGCCATGTCATCGATTCACAAGAAGCGCACGGCGTCGTTGAAAAACGACAATTAAATCCCGACTGTAATGGAGGTTCATTAATGATGCCCGGTTAGGAGTCCCGGGATCTACGCCCACGCAAACGTCACTCATTGGACAATAAAGGATCTCCATAAGCAACGGTCCGCACGCGACCTCTTTAGCCACGTGTCGAGAATGTCTCTCTCTTCGCGATGCACCGTGAAAGAGCAAAAACTCCTTGGCACCATTTTCAAACGAAAGATACCCGTTGCCGTATTATTAATTGGACTCTCGTAATTTCGCTTAAACGGGCGCAATAATAAACCGCCTGACGTAAATATTAAAAACACGAGGAAACCGCAAATGATAGCCAAGCATTCCGTGTTTCGAGCTGTTCGGTGAAAGTGCCAGTCAAACCATCGCGTGGAGCAACCCGTATGAAATATCGACACGTCCCGTATCGTTCGGGACGATCAGTTAACATTTATGTAACGATAATAACAAAAAATAGCTAGGATAGATGCACGAACGAAATGCAGATCCTATAAAATAGTCGTTGGATCACTGTGGCAAGAATAACGTTAGGGAGAGTATTTAAAATCCGACTTCCTGAATCTATGAATCTCGTATTATTTAGTTATAAATGCTTTTCTCTAAGATTCATGTGTGAAATTTTGCAATAGCCTAACCTTTAGACCGGTAATTTTATATTACTATGCTATATAAATTTCCATTGTGCTAGTAAAATCTCATCGCGTGCCATTAATTTGCCATCACTATCTTAAATTCTAGCATGAACTTAGAAAGGTTATGAACTACTGTTTTAGAATACTTGCGAACAGGATACTCGAGTTCCATGCTTCCTATTGTAATTATCTGTTGTCAAACTTCAATGGAACATCTGTTTAATTTATCGTGCAAGCTACTCCATTTTAATCTTCACATCAATGTATTATACGTACGAAGCGAAGGAGGTCGTTAGAATTTCACGCGAAGTAGGCGGAGACGTTAAGAACGTATCAAGGTCAACGTCATTTTTATTTCCCCGAGTATAATACTATATCTTTTATTCCCCGTGAGAGAATGCGGGAGAGTTGCTGCTTTTAAGTGAATTTAATGACTGAGCACTCAAGGTCGTTCAAGTACATAAACACGTAATGGTACAGTCTTGCGAGTAGATCTCGTATCATCATCCTTCACGGTAAACGGCCACAGTTTTGGCTAAATATTTTCTTTTTTATCCACCTCGCATATTTCATTTCCGTGAAAATAGATTTCGAGTTCGTGTCAGTTTCCGTAATAGTACATTTTCAAAAGAGCATCGATTATTTTTATTATAATACAATCATATCGCGTAAAATCTTACTTTTTCTCGTCGTCGGTTCCATTTTCAGAACACGGGGTCGTGGGTTCCTCCAGGGAGAGTCGGCGTCTCGGTCTCGGTTGCAAGGTCGCCTCTACCCTGAACAGACCGGAAACGTAGTCGGTGGGCTTCTTGTGCTCCGGCGCTGGAACTGATAAGAACAAATGGTTACACGCGCTGATCACTCCCCCTCCTTCTTTCCACGAGCTTCTACGCTCCAGGAATCCCCGTGCCGTCTTGGAAGCCATAACGCATGCGTTCAATATCGCGAGAGTGCACCGACGTATAATTGAATAACGCGGTCGTCCAATGGGTTAGTGCTTATTAAAATGAAGGGTCGTCGCCCTGGCCACTCTACTGTTCTTACGGATGACGCATGAGCGTGTCTACGCACGTACACTATCGGTCATACGCGTGGAAACGACTCTCTGTTTCGAATCTATTGGATGCTTTCATTAGGCAAATACAGCTTATCAAGTGGTTTTATTTTTATCTGTTACGATGCACGCTACTGTGGGCGTGAGAGATATTTGTACGCAGTGGATCGCTTGAATGACAAGGAACGTCGTTCGAGTTCAATGCGCCGATTTTTATGAAATACGCGTATGAGACATTCGACGCGTTCTTTTTACGTACAATGATCCCAATCTGAGGGGTGAAAAAGTGTTTCCGCAGTTACAATATTTTTTTTCTTACGCGTGGGAAAGTAAAAACGAAGATATTCAATATACGCGCAAACACACCGTATATGACCGATAGCGTCAGTGTGCGAAGCAAAAACGACGCTGTGCTTACATACGTGCCCGCAGGCGTCGTTACGCTCGACGGGTAGTTCGCGTGTGTGCAAATCGAGGGTTGTAACAACGAGAGCAATAAAAGCCACGTACAGGTAGATCGAAGCCGGCTGAGAATCCGATGACGACATTAGCAGCACTAAATCTGTAGGATTACGGTAAGCCGTCGAGAAACGACGACGGTGAATTCCGCTAACAGTCGGTGTTTGCGTTGCTTTTATTAGACGTAATCGACGTGGACTCTAGTAATCCAGGATTAGACTAAGCCAGGAATTAAAGTCAGCGCAAAGCGTGCAAGATACATAGCGACAACGCCTAACTGTTCCATCGCGCAACGAAACGAATTCTTTCATCCCTGCATCGTAAATTGCAATTTGTTTCCCTTCTCCTCTTTTCTTTCTTTCGTTCCTTGGTAAAAGTTCGGATCGCATGTCTCGATGGATTGAACACTATGCCTAAGATTAAGATTGATCGAGAACCATCCTCCAAGAACTCGGGGAAACACGACGAAACTGTGAATGTTATCGATGTTTCGAGACAGACTAGAATAGAACGTATAATAGAGTAAGCTCAAAATATTAACCATCGATAGAACAAAAGTGTTTCTCTCGCGGATATGGAGATCCTACCACTATGTAGCGTGACTGCTAAGAAAGTAGGGGTTTTCAGATATCGTACCCTAGCATTATTCAGTTTGTAGGTTCCTAGCCATCAAGTTATCTCTCTATAGTACCTTCACACATCGAAGACGACGTTTAGGGAGAAACTCACCTAGCAGGGGCACCAATTTGTCGTTCGGGTTGAGCTGACTGGCTAGGTCCCGGCCTAGTTCCTCGCACTCGATCTCCTCGGGCAGTTTCTTCCGACACAGAGGAAGTTCGTGGCTCTTGGTGGACAGCTCGGGCTCCTGGGGTTCCAGGATGTCGGTCTGCGAGGCAGCGTCGCTGGTGGCTGCGTTCACTCGAAGAACTACTTCGGTGCGTTGCACCAGTGTCAGCCCCTCTATTCCCAGCTGAGGCGACACGCACGGCGACGTAGGCGCGGAGGATTTGTCACCCTCGATCGGGGAGTTCCTGGGCGACGAGGAGGAGGACGCCTTAGAGACGCTGGAAATCGAGGACGTCGAGGACCTGCCTCCCGACCTAGACTTCGCGGACGAGGACGATCTGTCCACTCTCAGCTCAATCTCGTTCGTCTGGTTCGAACGAACTTGAGCAGGCGAGCTAGATCTGTTCGAGGATCCGGTGTTATCCGTTTGCGTGGGACTCGAAACCTTCCTGTTAGTGGGGGAGCCTTCGATCTTCGAGAAGCTGCTGGACAAGCTTCGAGGGGACACGCGAGGATCCGACGATCTGTTCGAGGACGAGGAACTGGAACAACTTCCGGACCGTCTGGGAACGGCTCCTCTTGGATTGTCTCTCTCGACGTGGTTGGGTGATCTTGGTGGTGAACTCATTGGCGGTGGCGGTTTGTCAGCAGCAGGCGAGCTTTCGATGGAATTTTGCGATTCCTGTCCACGCGACCAGCAACTGTCCGCCGCAATCGTCATTGTTGTTGACGTAGAAGACGTCGTTATGCAGGTGGCGACCGTGTTGGTCGATGTAGACGTAGCGTTCGCTCTCTTTTCGTTACGACGGTTTAGGAGCTCGATGTTCTGCGAGGTCATCTCGATCGTGGCGCTTCTCTCGCGGAAGAAGTCCTCTTCCACCGACGAGGGAACCTCTACGCTGCGGGACTGCTTCTAGAATCCAGAAGATTTTAATGTTTTTTTTGCGCTCAGTTTCGAGTCGATGTATTCTAAGATACCTAAGACTATCTTTTACACATCCCCATAACGAAATAAAATTGGAAACCTGGACGATATAGATCTAAAACTAAAGAAGCAAGGCTTAGAATGACAAAGTGCATCTTAAAAGTCGAGCCTGTATTTGCAGTACGAAAGGAAGTTTACAGTTTCCTAGAGAATCATATCCTGAAAGAAACATTACCTCTCTGAGGTTCTGAGGTAGGGGTTCGCAGCTAGCCGCCAGCTTCCTGCGTTCGCGTTCCAGCTGTCGGTTCCTGTCGTTAAGAACCTCGACGCTCTGGGGCGACAATCGTTCCCTACGTTGCTCGTAATCGTGCCTCTTTTCCTGCTGTCTCTTCTCCAGATGATGGTGATGATGATGGTGATGCTGATGTCGATCCTCGAGATTATCGTTATTATTATTCTCCGTGTTTCGCGACCTCGCCTCGCTCGCTTGGAGTTTCTTGTTCAAATCGTGCGACAGCTTTCCGATCACCTCGGCGGAGTGTTGTTGCTGTTGCGCCGTCCGTTCCTCCAGCCGATGATGAAGAGCGTCCACGCTGTGCGACTTCAAAAGCTCCGGCTGCTGAGGATGGTGATTGTTGTGATGGTGATGGTGATGGTGCTGCAACGGATGATGAGGCGTGACGCGCAGCAGAACCGGATCGTCGTGATCCCGGGGTGGTGGCCAATCCTCTAAGCGAGACGTCGGTGACATGGTTCTCTTGTAGCTGCCCTCGCTATCGGGCGCTCCACGCTCCCTCCGGTAAGCCAGGTAGGAGGCCTTCGATTGGCTCCTGAAACGAATAAATTCGATTTATTGATTGGAATCGTTCGATGATATTTTGTTTCACTCATGGGCATTTGAAACGTTACGCATAGAGAGGAAAAGTCTGTCGACTGTTTAGATCGGTGATAAGAAAACTTTTTTAGGAGTGGATCAACAAAAGAAATTTTAATATAAAAGCAAATGAGGTGCTTCCATAATTTTTAACGAATAGGCGGCGCGCTGGAATTTATCGTTCATCGTCAGCTATCGAGAATACGTGGCCGAAAATAGAGCAAAAAGCAGCTGAAAATACGCAGACCATGGTCTATCGTCTGAAAATAAATAGTTACATCTAGTGACTCGACGCTCAGTTAGTACAAGACTATACTTGAATATCCAGTCCGCGCCCGACGGGAATCAGGATCGTTCGAATTTTGATGAGGTTCATTTGTATGGACAACGTCCGGCGGACGGCTTCTCTCTGATTCGATCGTTATCCGAAACGTATCGTTGTTGTTGGGGGATCGGGATGGCGGTAATATTCGTTTCAAGCTCGATTTTTATGCCCGGCCACGTAAAACACCGGTCGTCCACGCAACGAACGCGTGTAAAGACGTGAACTTTCCACGATGTCGTACACATGTTTGGGAAAAAGTGAACGGGCCCGGGAATACCCAATTTCTTCCAAACTGGCTCTGTGTTTTGGTCGAGTAACTCGCGTTCACTCTTTAAAGTTCAGCATGGTCCCAATCCGATATACTACGAAACTTGCGCTCAATCAACAGAGAAATTAAAAGTGTTGCATGTCTGCAACTTTTACTTCCTTCGTTCAATTAATTTTTCGAGACGAATTGTTAAAAAAAATAAATCTGGATAGGTCTCGTAGGCGTGCAATAGAGTACGAATTGGACTTCAGCGCAAGTAGAATTAGCGAGTAGTGGACAGACATACTAGAGCTACTGGTATTCAATCGCGCGCGTATCTGACAAATTTTCAAATTTAATTATCTCGAAAACGAAACCTCAAATGAAGAAATTTTATTTATTATTTTCGATTTGTATTTTCATATAGAATCACCTTCCTGTATTGTTTTGGTACGTAAGTCGGTAGAATATTTTTACGAAATTATTTCCATGAAAATTGATGCATTTGTGCATACAATGAAATTCTGTTCTATCTCTTTTCTAAAAGTTCATTGTCGCTAGAATACTTTCGTCCTTTTAGCTGATTCACGACTGTAGAAAACGAATCGAAGTCACACGATGCAAGACTAAAAGGAGGGACAATCATTGTAGACAGGATGAGTAACAAGTATTAAATCTGAATACTTTAAAAAATCCATTGTTTGACGCGATTCATGTATCGATGCATTGTCACGGTGAAGATGCCACGTGCTGAGTCTTGACAGTGAAAGAAGTTGTCTGAGCTTCACGATGACACGAAGCAAATATGTTTCTGTGTACCAAGTCGTATTTACTGCACGCTAACTTTCCATAACAACTCGTTCCAGAGTACTACTTCTTGTACAAAGAACAGCTATCATTTTTTATCGAATAGCCTCAGAGGATTTATAATGTTTTCGACTTTGATGAGGGCAATTTTTAGAAACTTTGTTTCTACAATTATAATTTATCGTCGACTGTAATAGCAGGGGGCAATTTTAGAAATGTCCATCAAAGTACTAAATTCAATCTTACAATTAGAAAGAGTTATCGATTTCATGGAATATAATCAATGAACAAAAAAAAAGAGAATCATTGTGTAGTATCCGTAGATAATTTATGTTTCGGTCCATAGTAATTAACTCCTTCGCATTATCAACGTTTCTCAGTGTCATAGCGCCAGCAGGGCGTCCTGAATGTAGCATGTCCTTCGTATTAAAATTTCTCCACTCAAA
Organism: Colletes latitarsis; assembly: GCF_051014445.1. Classification (NCBI taxonomy): domain Eukaryota; kingdom Metazoa; phylum Arthropoda; class Insecta; order Hymenoptera; family Colletidae; genus Colletes; species Colletes latitarsis. The sequence continues at coordinate 16,073,846 of NC_135139.1, read as the reverse complement.
TTCTTTGTACCACTAGTAAACTGTAGCCCCATGCAAACAACCTTATTATAATATTTCCTCCATCTCGCCTACGCATTTTGTCGACAGAACTCCTCCAAAATTATAGTGAACGATACCACGAATCGAGGAGCTTTCTGGAAGAAGAACCCACAAGACAAAACGATGAATTATGTAAACTGCGTCCGAAGTTTTAGTTTTTTTTTTCAATATACAGCTATTCTCGAATTAATGATGGCTTTTAAAGAACATTGTCGATTCCATGAAATGTAAAATATAAAGTTACTTATAAATATATACATTATCAGATCTGAAATAAACTGTTCTTTCACGATGCAATTTCTTTCTACAACTACTGAACTTTAGCTATCGACGATATGCACTTTTCTCCTGATATGCATTTTCTAATTATGCAAACCTAACCAGCGAAGGTTTCCACAAACTATTGTTACATATTGCAAAACTTTCCTAGTGACCTAAGTGTAATACAAATCATCCTGCGAACGGAACGCAACGCCCGTGCATAAATGCATACGCGAAGTAATAGAATGGAAATTGTGCGTTGATCCCATTCCCCCAATTAATTTATTGTAATTTATCGCGAACATTTCCATTTTCACATATAATCGACACGCAATTATAACCCTGGAATACCGACAAAGGTGGAACGTTCACGCGTTGCGGAAACCCGTTTTCTCGTTATCTTTACCCTCCGTTCGTTGCAATTTATTTCCATATTTCCAATCGTGCATGGGATTGGCGTTTTGTCGAATATATATTACAGTAGATAGACTGCGATTCCGTGGAATCGAACAAAGTGCTCTTTGGCATCGAGAGTAAAAGCGAACCATTGTTCGGGCCGCGTTACGAAATATTACCGACGCATCCCCGATGATTAATCGCTAGCCACGATTGATTAATCGTCGGTCGTCGGTGCGAGCAGGCGTTCCAGCCCTTCTGGTACTCGCATCGTAATGCGAACGACGCTTAATCGAGACCGGATGCGCCGAGCGACGCGCGCGTTGCGTGAATTTCAACGACCGTTCCGCTTCTGGGAACCCACGAGACCGCTTCCCGTACGATTTTCCGTGAGGATTCGTAAAAAACCACTTCATCTTCGAAGAAATCGATGCCAGCCACGCGATATTAAGTTTATGCGCGCGTCCAGGACTTAATTATGCAACGCGTATCGCGTTCCGTGCGAAAGCGATCCGCGAGGAAAGTGTAACGTCTCCTGCGAGCATGTGAAACATTTTGTTAGAAATATTTTTTCTCGTAGCGAAAAGAAGAAATCTTTCGTTCGTTGGGCAACCGCTCTCTAATTCTGCCGTAACAACGATCGTTACGTATAGTTGGTTTTCGCGAGGGTACAATTTTTCCATTCGCGTAACGCGCGCGACATCTCTGAGTTTCTGGTCGTGTAATTTGGGACACGCTGGAACGGACTTCGAAAGTGTTATGGAAACCAGTTTAGTCTGGAGCGAGCTCCATTAGATTTAAAAACCCCCTTGACCTTTTTATTATTAGTTCTTCTATTATGTCGAGCTTTGTCGTTCCAGTATTATATATGGAAACAACAGAAAATATACATATATGTTGAAACATCGCAGAAGAAATATGTACAGATCTATTTGAGCCTGACAAGTAGTTATTCATTGCCTATATCAAAGAGCACACTCTGTTATAAAATAATTAGTCGTACGATTGTACATCTGCTGCCTACGATCGACGCAATAGAGAACAAATTGACTCCCGAGGTCAACTGGTTTAGAGATTCGTTTAGCATGGAGCAGCTATACCCCCGAGTAATGCAAAAAATATATTTACTCAGTTTTATGGCAATTCGAAACGATCAAATGAAAAAATTAACGTCTCACAAATTTTTAACTATCGATGTACACTGTAGATTGATTCCTCAAACACGGTCAACTCAAGAATATTACAAAGTTTCCATTCTACGCGACTAGCGCATATTTTAATACTGAGGTCAGCTACCACAGTTCCTTGGCTACCGTTCAATTGTTAAATTCTTTACGGTGTTTGATCCCGAATCGATCAAAGTGCAATTGTTCTCAACTAGCTCGAATTATTCGACCGAAACCAACGATTTATTATTAATTGCTGGAGGCTCTGGTGGATCGTGTATTGTTTTAATCCGAGTCGCGTGATCGACCTTCCCGGCGATCGGTATCTGTGTCAAATTTGTTTTAATCGTATCTGGGCTGACATTGCGATGCCGTGTCTGTCGGAATATCGTCATTGCATGCCGGATTTACGGTAGCGGCGCGCGTGCACACTTTGAAACCCGCGTAACAAGAGCAACGCGAAATCCGGTCAAACGAACTACGCCTTCGAGCACTTTCCTCGATTAATCGATCAAGATCGATTGGTCGAATCGGGCACAGTTTCGATTCGCATTTACATATATGATTTCAATTCGTAATACGTTGTCGTTCGTTATTGTATCCTGATCGAACGTATTCTACACCATTCACGTTAATAAAGGTGATATTTTCTCGCAGACGGTGCAAGTTTTTTATGTTGTTTGTAATAGAAAAAATTATTTTATTTTACTTACTTGATTAAATAATAGATCCATTCCTCATTGCAATATTTATATAGTTAAACTTCTAACGTGTAATAATATGGAATATTTGTTTTGTTTGTCAGAAGACACGATGAAATTTAATTACGAAGTGTATAAGGAACATCAGAAATATTATCATAGAAAATAGAAGGAAAATTATTTTTACGCGATGCTCTTCAAGGATTCGCGTTTAGAGAGCGCTTCTCGTTCGTGGAAACGTCTCGTTCGAGGTTCACACGGGCTGTTTCGCACCGGAATGCTCTACTCGCGACGCGATTTCTGTCCTGTTTCGACTAGGATCGCGGCGGCTTACCGGCGGAAAAGAAAGTTTTTTACCGTAACGAGATGGCCCATGCGAAGGACGAAAGTAAAATTCGCGTTTTGATTCTAATCACGCGGACGGGTCGACACGATTCCGCGACCTCCTCCCAAATTCGTCGTAACTTTGTTTACGTAAACTTGGCGGGAGAACAAATCGAGATTACTCTTCAAAAAATAGTTGAAAAACAACGATTCAGAGTTACCAAAGGTATTTGAAATCGGCTAAATTTTCTTCATCCGAGAAATTAATGATTCACGAATCGCTCGAAAGCAGAACGGTTATTTCGACTAATTTAGTCCGTGGAGATAGGTAATTAGGTGCTCTCGATGAAAGGTAATTTTAATTCGACGATATTCAATAGCTCTTGCGACAAAGTGGGTCAAGTGAAACGCGATTCGTCAAATTCGAAGGCACAGTATGAACTTCTCGGCAATCGCTATTATAAGGCTCGAGTTCTTGCAGTTAAAACCGTTAGAGGCTCTTAGATGTCAGTCGTGTCCGTTTCGAAGACGACACCGACGTTTGAATTCTTATACGTGCTACTAATTTTTCAATTGATCGTACGACTAATTGAAAACCATAGCTCTTGACAAATGACCCGACTCGAGCATGCTAACTTACGTAGACAGATTGTTTGGATACCTGGTAATATTGAATGGAATTCCTGCCACGTGAATTATTTATTTACTTATTAAGCGAGTGAAAGTACGAAATCCAGTATGTTGCATAAGTGTTACCACTCAATAGTGATATAAAATAACTTTAATGCATGATGTTTCAAAATTCTAGAAAGATATTTAAAAGGAAAACTTGCAGAATCTTCCATCTTTTAAAAATAACTACAAACGTCTATGTATCTCTTTTAACAAGAAGAACGTTACACAGTTTGTCGTAGCTAAAAAACCATAGATCACGAACGTCAACATCCGCCTCCACGTAACGGAAAATCACTCGACCAGTCGTCGAACCTGTCGGACTTAAAAATTTCGCAACGGTGATATCGAAAGCTGGCCGAAGAAAAATGGCAATCTCACGCGAACTTAAAGGAACTCGCTGCGTTCTCGGTACCCCATCGTTTCCGAAGCGACGATAGTTCAGCGTGAGAAACAACCAAAGGATAAAAATCGTTCGTCCCGGATAAACAAGTACGCGAATCACTTCCGCGAATATTGCGCATGCTCCCGTATCGTCGCCGTGGATCTGCGTCGCTCGAATTCTTTCCTACGATTCTTTCGGTCTTCCTTTGTTACTTAATCTTCCACTAAACTTATTGTAGAATCCATCGACAGATTTTTTTAATCGATATTTATACGCACTTAGCTTTTCATATTGTAATTAATCTTTCAAACTACATTTTTGAAAAGTATACGTTGACAATATTTAAAAGATGAAAATATATAATAATATTTATTGCATATGACACGAGTCCGTTATCCGAGGGTTAAAGTGTGAATCTACGATTTGTATTCGTTAGCCACGAATAAAATTTACTCGACTCTGCTTACTGTAAACGATTCCATTGTGCAACAGTCCGTTAGATCGAGTCTAGACACGTGCTACATGTACGAAGCGAATTATTTAAGACGCTTAAAAATTCTCGAGTAATTTAAAAAGGAAAAAGGCGGAGCCAACGTCAGTACTCCTAAGAAATTCAGATTAAAATACAATTTACAATGTGATGTAAAGTGTAAGGTTCGTAACGACAGAATAAAGTTTGGAGAAAGGAACAAGCGTGGGTTTGGTAATTAATTCGAAATGAAACGTGATTGATGCGAACGAAAATACATTAACCGTTGCGCACTAATCAAGAACAGGTACAAAATGAATCATTGATTCATTATAGCAAGGCAGCTTCTTGGTGTTGAATAACAAGGATGTAAAAAATTGTGTGCTAGTAAAAACGACTGCGAGCAAAACTTTAAATGCGTTTTCCTTAAAATCTCGAGTCTGTGCGTTGCATAAGTTTGAAAGTAAGACATAACCGATAGGACAAAGTATAGGTAATAATTTATTTGCGACGTGTTACAATAAACGTAAAAATATAAAATTGTATATAAGTCTTCGCTCAAGCCCTCTCAACACATTCTGTAATTGAAATTAACCCTTTGCGCTCCACTGGCGACGAACGTAATACGCACCATAGCTCGATTCGAGTTTCATTTACGATAATACAAATTGAATTCTGCAAATATACAAATAAAACTTAAATTATAGGTATTTATTCATTTTTCCAGGGAAAAAGAATATTTTTTAAAAATTGCAATCGGATTACAAAGAGCAACGGAACAGTTCGTTTCGTTTAGATAAGAATTTCGGTTATCTCTGGTGAACACCGTACGCGATATACGCGATGTCCATAATTTTCCAAAGTTACACGATATCACAGAGACGGGAGTCACGGCCGTAGGAGACCGTGATTTCCTGTTCGCGATGCGAATTCCTCGAGCACGGAAAAATCCTTCCGCAATTAGCCGGCGTACCGATTTCGAACCGCAGTCCGTCCAGAACCGCAACGACTCCTTCTCGTTGGCGTTTTTCAGTCGGTCGACCGACCACGGGAAAACTTCGAACCCGGAAAACGGACCCCTCGGGGAAAGTGCTTTGCAAATTGCTTCGCGCTCGCGATATATGCGCGCGGCGCGCTTTTAAACGATTCCCGGTAATAAGGTCCGTTCGTGAAATAAGTAACGACCCTGGTTCTCGCGTGGACGAAGCTGGTAGCCAGTCCGCGGACACGGAGACTGAAAAGTTACATCGAGCAACGACCGTACGTAACAACCGTACACGCACGAAAGCCCCCTTTCGCGACACGTGTTTCTCCTTCTTTCCTCTTTCGTGTTCCTTTTTTTCTTCCCTCCCCGAGCGAAGATAATTATCGGCGTGGATAATGCACATGCACGGACGGGAAAGACGAAGCACGATGCTTCGATGTACGTTCGGTTTTTTTCCAGACCCCGAGGGGGGGAGAAACGTATCGCCGCGTTTCTCGTACATTAGCCGGACCCGATCGAGGGCTTAATTAAGCGCGCACGGAAGAGACTACCGAAGCTTCGAGATACCGATGCACAACCTTTTTCCATTCTGGGCCGAACGAAATAAAAGAAGATTTTCTGGAGGTCAGAGTTCAAGTCGGGACGCCCAGTGAAATAATACCATCGCGGTCCGAATAAAGCGTTACGGAGCCGTTTTCTCGGAAACCAATCAAGGCATCGACTTCGTTTCTTTTTAATTAAATGGTCCCGGAGGGATTAATCATTGGGTAATAAATTCCTCCGGAACGATCATTAAGAGGAAAATGAGATACTCCCTCAATGTTTTTAAACGCGAGATGGTACGAATTTGATAGCTCTTGTCAAATTAAATAATATTTACTTCGATGTGTTTGATTTAATGTGCTCGATATTTTCGCGCTCGTTTTTTCGATAAATTTCCATTATATTTTATATGGGAATTTGGGAATCGTGAACCGTAGCTCCGTTTTCTTGGAGTTTCTGTAAGAAGACGAAGAATGTTCCAATTAATTGTGTGAAAGGTAGAAAAAGAAAATACAACTGTTCGAGCATGACTATTGCTCAACTAAGAAATGCAAAGAAAAATATAAATGAACGTGTAGTGAAATAAAATAATTTCCTAATATAAAATAGAAAATACCTCGTGTTTCAATACCGTATCCAATGGTACAACGCGATTAATGCTTTTATATTGTACTTGCACTCTTGCACCAAACGGAATTAAAATATATTGTTCCAGTTGTTAAAATCGACCTTATATTAAAAGGTGTAATCGGTGCCTTGCCATTTACCGATTTTATGGAGTTAATGAAGCATAAGAAGGCTGGCATTGAATTTTAAATACAAGCACCTTAACATCTCGCTTTAATGAAGTTGTTAGCAAGTTGCATAATATTATTCAGATGTTTATCTTTTCTCAATTTCATAATTGCAAAACCTTGTTCGCGAACGTAAGTGCTGCCATATTTAGGCGCGAGAAATGTGCATTATCTAAAATATTCGACTAAGCATTTAGATTAATATTTTTGTGCAATATCATGTTATATACTGATTCAATATCTGTAGAAAAATACAATTAGAAAACGAGCCCAAACTGTGTTTTAATGTTACACAATTTTTAATTAATGTAAATGTCTCGAATCGATCGATCTTTTCTATCCTGCTGTTGGAAATCGCTCGTGTTTCCAGAAGTATTAGAATTTATGCATTATGCATTCACATTTTTTGCAGAAATTTTTCAATTTGATACTTTCCGAGCTACAAGGAAGGAAAGTATTCTAATCGAGAACTTTTTTCCTCCCGAGAGATTAATGGCGCAATTAATCGCAACGTTACTTGGCAAATACGAGCAATTTCGAAAGTTGGGATAGTTTCCTCGGTACCGAAGTATCGCAGTTTTACAGAGAGCGATTATCCTATCCCCCTCAAGAATGATTAAGATCGAATTCCTCTACTTCTTCTCCAATCGCGTTCGGTATTGTTCAATCGGCACGCTACTTTTTCGCTACGGTGCCCGAAGAAAATACCGTGACCGATAAAACCTCTAAAAAGACCAGTTGCGTAAAGCGTGCAACTTGCTCGAGCGTTCAGCCGGAGAACGCGACGATAAACCTCGGACTCGAGAATCGTGTTTCGGCGGAAAAATTTACAGGACAAACGGGAACAGCGCGATGGTGTAACTGAAGGTGTTCCCAGAGAGCGATACATTTAGTTAAGAATAACGAAAAGAAAGTTTTCTTATATGCTTTCTTCATCGAACAGTGTGGTCCAAGAAATAACTTTCGAAATTTCGACAGCAAAGCAAGAAAAATAACTTTGTAGAACGTTATTAATTTTTTCATTTCAAAAGTAAATACGGTACCCTAATTTTTTAAAGGAGAAGGGGTGAAAAACTTTAGAATCAGAAATTCTAGATCGCGTGGCGATTTGTAAGGATCGAAAGATGAAAGTCGACGAATCGACTGAATTATCGACAGGATCGACTTCTGTTTAACCGGTAGCCGGGGCTGTGAACCAGCGTATCATAGTAATTGATGGCCACCGATGTATTTCACGGCCGATCGCCTCCACTTTGTACGGCGGATAAATCGTAGGTGTTTATCTGTACGGGCGCTATCAATTCCGAGGAAGCTGATAAGGCTCGCGCACACGTATCGACCTTCTTTTTAGAGCGTGCTGCATATCTTTGACTCATGCTGCAGACATTGTCTGTGATGGATCGATAAGATATTGTGCAAAGTAGTTCGCGTAGAATCGAAGCTACTCGTATATCTTAATAGACTTTCAATATCACGAAAATGATTACATCTTTGCATCTACGACAAAAGGAAATTTAGCTCGATTTTTTCGAATTCGAATTAGAAAAGTGCTGTGATCCAGAAGTTTTTAAAAATTTGTACGTTTCTTCTAAATATGAATCATTATGATAGCTCAGAATTTGTAAACATAAATTTCTATATACGGTTAAGACGAATACGTGGAAGCCATGTTTTGAAATAAAAAGAGAAAAGCAGTCGATCCGTAGACGATCCCACGACGACGCTGGAATTCTTAAATGCAAAAATCAGTACAAGGTCCCTCGAAGGCCCAAGTAATTTATAGAGCTCGAGTAAACTAAAAATCGCTGTTCAGGCCCCGGATTAGAAATACTAGAGATAACCTAGGAATTCCTGAAGCAGCAAGTATTCTTGTATTATCGTCGCAAAATTAATTTATGACATAATACAGGGAGTTTCAGTTACGTGCACGAACGACGTTTACGCCCCGACATAAATCGCGCTTGTTACGAAAGTAATGCGTTTCGAGCATTTCTCGTCGGTCGAGCAACGGATATTAAAGAATAATTTACGAACGCAACGAAGATAGGCGTGGTGGTCGGTTTTTTCCATCCACGGAGATATCGATAATCCGATAGCGGCTACGTGTACCTCGATTTTTGTGGGAGGAACGCTCTCGGCCCAACATCGACGAACATCGATTATCCGTGTACGTGTTTTCGCGGATTTCCGGTTACGGGGCGCGTGTAACGAGACTCCATCAGGCGCTATCGTCTCGATCTGGCGCAATTAGGCGCATGGATAACGTTCTTTTATCGTGGCCCGAGTGCATTGGCCGTGGTTTCTGCAATCGGGATCCAAATTCGCTTTGGTCGATGTTCGATCGTCGAAAATATCGAATTTTTGGAAATTCAAGTTCTACGGAGGCAAGAACTCCAAAGGAGGCTAACAAGAAATCGAGGATTTGAAAGTTCCATCTCCAGAACTTGTAAATAGAAATGACAAAGTTTCGTAGATGTTACATAAATGCAATTATGTGCTCGAATAATGAAGTACATGAATATTATTTTTGTAGTTAAACTTTACCAATAGACAATTATTTAACAGCACTGAGCATTAAATATATGTATATCGTGGTTCATTAGGAAGTCTCCTATTAGTCTTGAAGGTATTATTGCCGGTCTAGAATTACAACACTCTCAAAGTCAAACTTATGTTTCTCTTCCTGACAATGTAATCCAATCGTAGTTGAGTTATCAAACGGCAAATTAGAAGAAACTGGAGTAGAATGTTTAGGACACACGATCCTGTAGTATTTATAGACACGTTTCTTCGTTTCACTTCATGAGGAACGCTTTGTTTGCTCAGCATAAATACATAAACAATTTTGAGCAACTTACTTCATATATATTTTGTTTTTCTTTTATCAATAATTAGTAAAATGCCCTTCCCAAGTTTTTTCTTATTCGATTCACAAGTTTGAAGATATTATGTAGATCATAATCGGTTGCATAATAAATTACAGATGTATTTAATATATGAATGTTTCCATATTCATATAGATAATTGTAAACTATTATCTTCCTAGATCAATGGAATAGAATAGAAACCGCGATCGAAAACGTAACAGATACATATGTAAAACTTATTTAACGGTAAAATAAATTTTCATAATTTAGTACACGCAACCAATTATAATTATAAATATCGAATCCCATGGAAACGCCGGGAGCATATCGGAGCGCATAAACGAATCGTCGTTCCGCAAGATAAACGTTGTCGAATATAAACGTTGCGGCAGACCTGGAATTCGCATTCGATCGAAAGTAATCGAGCCACTCGAACGTAAATTAATAAGCATCGACCCAATTAAACGCGCACGGAATGGAAACGGGGAAGTTCCCCGAACTGTTCGGAAATTTCGAGTCGCGAAGATATTCCAGGAATGTTTAAACTTCATTTCTTTGTTTATTGCATCGAGCGTGGGCGTGGCGTCGAGTATATAAATTGTAAATGATTACACGATCGTTTCGAGGAATTCGACCAGAATCGGAATACAGAGTACAGCGATTACTGCACAAGCGAATACGAAATACGGGAAATTACTGCAGAAGTGTCTTTCTGTTTTAATCGTGAAGTGCCTTAAGTGATAAAACTTGAAAATCTCAGAGTCACGGTGTTATCTTCGTGCTTGAAAGTAGTACACCAACGAATTAACGTAACATTTAGAATTGATATCGACCGGTAGTTCGTGTACTGTAACAATGACTCCCAATAATGTTAAGGTGAACTCGGTTCGGTTATCTCCTACGTTAAGTGGAATTATATATTCTGATCGAAGTACAGTTCGTTTGTAATACGACAACAGATCCGTAAAACACTCGAGCAAATTACTCGAACGCTAAAAATGGTAGCGAAATTACGTTAGTTACTCCTATTAAGACACGATTTATAGTTAATGGACACCGGCGGGTCATCAATTGCCGATCGGCTATTACAACACCTCGCTAATTAACTCGAACCGAGTTTAATCACGCGTATCTCTATCCCGTGTGCGGTGACTAGCGACGCAAGTGAAAGAGAGATAGATGACAGAAGGAAGTGCAACAATTTAATATTTATGACAGCGCCGAGCCAACAGTTTGTTCGTTCGGATGGATCGTTGTGGCGATCGTCGTATCCGGTGACAGTAAAGGACGCCGATTCGAGCGAATCATCTGGAACGTGCCATAAAGTTTATATGCAGCAAAGCTCGACGCAATGCACAGGTGCGTGTCTGACTGCGACGAGCTAATATCACTTAACGTTTCCAAAGACGCATCCGAGTAAGCAGAGACGCAAGTCTATCGACAGACTTCTTTATCGTTGCAGAGTCGAATATTTTATTCGTATAATAATTATAAATTTATTTTTGTCTGCCTGTTTCGTACCGAGTTTAATCTAAACTACTTCCGTTTTATTTCGTATATATCAAAGAATGGAATAAGCTATTCATTGATGCACTTTTGTGCTTCAGTAAGTTTGTTACTTCATCTCTCTTTTGTCTTTTGCCATTTTTTGCTATTTCTATTGTTATTTTTATATTGTTACGTTTACGTCTCGAATTTGTAATCGTGAAACAATTACGGTACGACCCAATAAACTACTGTTGCACAGTAAAAACGAAGTAAATTACGAAAGAGCTTGGCGGAACTCTGTCAATACGATGAATAAACCATAAAATATAATTTTATAAACCACTTTAAGCTCCAATATCGTTAAAATAAGCTTCGCGATAGTGAAACAAATTTGTCAAAGGTTCCGAAAAGAAGCCATATCTATAGAAGGGTTCGATACATTAATCCTGAAATTATGTCATTTGTCATAACGTGGATAAAATCGTAAGTCGTGAAAAGATTAGATGGATAATACGACTATTCAGTCATCGTTTAATAGGATCGTGAACGTAATATTAATGCAAACACCGTTCCGACGACTTCAATGCGTGGTAAAGTGCTAACACCTTGCGTAATATTATTCTATTAAGGTATCTTAAACTCTCCTGCTAGCTTACCGCAACCGTGACGAAGGCATAGAACTATTTTTCATCCGGACACAGTCAACGCTTAGGGGCTTCGATGGAAACCGCTCGTTGGAAGCCTTAAAACGCTCCAAAGTATTCGATCCAAAAGCAAGAACGAGAAACGTTCTGGAATCTTCAGTCTTGCACAAGCAAATTTATATTTACGGTTAGGTTGAAAAGAAGCCTCTGAACGTACATCGCCCTATTTCTGTATTCTTCAGTACTTTAAACAGAAATAGTTTTAAACACTGAGTATGGGCAACAAAAATTAATTAAATACAAAAGAATATCTTTTACTCGAAGAAGTCGAAACATCTTTTAAAAGATTAAATTTGTTTGTGCAACTCGACAAAATCGCGGTTAGAAAACATCGATTGGAATAGTTTCCCGGTGAATCGCTTTCTACGATGGCAAATTTTATTCAAGATGGGTCATCGGCTCGGTGTAAAGCAATCGAGCCTGTCTCGCGTGGCCTATTGTTTTCACGAGAGCGTCGCAGGTGTTAACTAGAGAAACATCGATGCTTGGCGACCGAAGTTTCAAAACCAGAACAGAATGCCTACGCAAACACGCGTATGTAAATGCTCGTATTGTCAACAGTGCTCGTTCAACGTTGCTTCTATCGAATTTCATGGAGACTGGTCAGCCAGGTGTTCGTTTTAGGCAACACGAAAAGTTAATTAGACGCTTTCGAAATACTCTGTTCATGCATGGGGATTTAAGTGGAAATCGTGGAGGGCAGAAAGCGAAAACAAAAGCTACTTTTCGTCTTCCGGATGTCCTGTACATCTTCGAGACTTGTCGATTGTCACCTTCGACGCATCCGGGAAGAGAAACGCTCCAAAACATCTTCGACTGTTTCGATAAACTCGATTATTCGATTATCATATTCTTATCATATTATCATATCGAGCGTTCTAAAATTTCTATTAAAGAAGGAATTTGAAATTAAAAGTCCCTCCGGAAAATCATATCTGTACCTTAAATTGCATTTTCCAAGATGGACGAGCATAATTTAATTATTTAATTTAAAGTTTGACCAAAATTGCTACTTCTGGCTTCGATTTCGCGACTGTGATTGCGAACAGCCCACGAAAACACACCGACAGCCCGAGTGAAACCTCGTGTTGTTCGCTTTGCTCGGAAAGTAGGTAACCTTCGCTCGCCATCTCGAAAAATGCGTTTCGACTTGAGGATACCGGATGAAAGTACGCGCTGGTCGAAGAGTAACAGCGGTTACAATACACACGGGCCCTCCAAACACGTTCTTGTTCGTATAACTTTTTTTTTTTACGAAACGTTTATATACGAACGGTCGGAATTTACTGCGCGGACGCGCGGTGGATCGGCGAATCGATTATCGAAACAAGCCCTAACGAGGTGTAATTTATCGCTGTTTGTCTCTTGTAGCCGCGAAACGAATGACACGCCGTTTTGTCAATTAGTAATTTCCGTACGCTCGGTTCGGTTTTCATCGATCCGACC